>NC_047509.1:27603252-27764421 GCF_902827115.2 Pseudochaenichthys georgianus | reverse complement strand
ATATTTTCTTCCCAGTCACTTCCTTTACCTTAATTGGAGCAATGGCATCTATAACATTTTGAATTTTTGAATTAAAATTATCTACTAGCTCATTTACTGAGGTGTTAGCAGGGGCAAGTGTGGAAGAAAAATTCTGAGTAAACATTTCCCTAGTATTTTCAGTTAAACATCGCTTTGTGGTTACCTCTTTTTGAACACTTGTGTGAACAGAAATAGATCTCTCAAAGAAAACACAGGAATGGTCAGAGAGTGCAACATCAGTCACCACAACCTTAGAGATATTCAGACCCTTTGAGATAATTAAGTCCAGAGTGTGCCCCTTATTGTGCGTGGGCTCCGTCACATGCTGAGTCAGTCCATAGCTATCAAGAACACAAAACAGTTCTTTAGCCCCTCTGTCCTGGGGGTTGTCAACATGGATGTTAAAATCACCAACAATGACTAGACGGTCAAAGTCAATACACACTATAGACAGCAGTTCAGTAAGGTCATCAAAAAAGCTTGCACAGTATTTGGGTGGCCTATAGATATTTAGGAACAGAGCTCGAGAGGAGCATTTCAGCTGAAGGGCCACATATTCAAAAGAATCAAAGTTTCCATACGATGTCTTCCTGCATTGAAGGGAATCATTGAACAGAATAGCAACTCCAGCCCCTTTCTTATGCATTCTTTCCTGACTCATAAAACTAAAGTTGGGAGGGGTTGATTCGATAAGAACAGCTGCACTGTTATTTTGTTCAATCCAAGTTTCTGTTAAAAACATAAAATCAAGATTGTGCTCAGTGATAAAATCATTGATTAAAAATGTTTTTCCTGCCAAAGACCTGACATTTAATAAAACTAGTTTAAGTTCATTAAACACACTATCAGTCATGTTTTTTGTGACAAGCTGTGGCTGACGTGGAATCACTGCTAAATTAGATAAACTCACACAAACGTTTGAGTGCTTCCTGTATCTAAGATGATTCACCGCTCTTAATCTATTACCGATCAACACAGATATCGGCAAAGCTACTGGCAGGCAGGGCCCGGGCATGTCCTGGAAAGAGTTGAGAGTGCCATACGCCCTTGAGCCTGGACCCAGCAGATATCAGTTTGCAGATTGTTTTGGTTTGGATGATTGTGGTAGGCATGGTGATGAAGCCGGGGGAGATGGTGCGCATCTCTGCTTCGGTGATTTTGGTGGGCGTCGTTGAGGGGCGGGGGTAAAGGACATGCTGCCAGCCCTGCGTATCGCCTTAGTCTGGTCTTTGAAATCCAGGAAGGAATCGGTGCCAGCCCTCTGTATCTCCTTCTTGAAAGAAGGTTTATATATATATAGGATTACTTTAAAACAGTCCCAAATAATACATGGTCACTTCAATACAGTTCAAGATAATACCTGTTTACTTTAATACAGTTTAGAACAATATCTGTTTGCTTTACATCATATCGCTGCTAAATTCACCTCTATAGTAAATGGTATTTAGCCGACGCTTTTATCCAAAGCGACTTACAATAAGTACATTCGACCAGGAAGACACAACCTTGAAGAAAACAGAATCATATAAGAACATCAGGTTTCATAGAGCCAAACATTTCAAGTGCCACTCAACTGGCTTTAGATAAGCCAGTCCTTTATTAGTATATAAGTGCTCTGTTAGCAGTTCTTTGTTAGTCATTCTATCGCTCGAAGTGGAGTCGAAAGAGATGAGTTTTCAGTCTGCGCCGGAAGGTGTGTAAGCTTTCTGCTGTCCTGATTTCAATGGGGAGCTCATTCCACCATTTTGGAGCCAGGATAGCAAACCCACGTGTTTTTGCTGATGGAAACTTGGGTCCCCCTCGCAGCGAGGGTGCAGCGAGTCGTTTGGCTGATGCAGAGCGAAGTGCACGCGCTGGGGTGTACGGTTTAACCATGTCCTGGATGTAGGAAGGGCCAGATCCATTCGCAGCATGGTACGCAAGTACCAGTGTCTTGAAGTGAATTCTAGCATCAATGAGTTCTTCATCTGAACTCTGTATAGTACATAACTCATATCAAAAACATACAATCAAAATGGAATGGTTCGAATATCCTCAACTTTACAAAAATACTTTGACTGTTCAAACATAAAAGTTTTCCCTTGTGCATAACTTCTAGTGTTAACATTCAATATGGTTCTTCAAAATAGCAGCAATGGCTTGGTATCAGAACATTTCTTCCTCCCTCCTTTCACAGAAACCGTTCTCATACCACGCTCAGTGTTAAGGCACTTGTTTTTACAAAGTGAAGAGAAACGACCCATTTTAGAATAGTAATGATTCTAAAATACATGAAATCTACCATATAGAACAGTGAAAAATAATAAAAATGAAATAAACTATCTTGGACCAGTGTAATGTAATAATAAAAATAAAAATACACTATCTTTAAATAGTAGAGTAATAATAAAAAATATAAATACACTATCTTGGAATAGTATAGAGTAAATTGAAATAAAATACACTATCTTGTAATAGTATGAGTAAATTGAAATGGATTCACTCCATTTTAGCATTTTATTTTGCTCACTTCTTCACATGATTTCATCATTTAAAGAATCACATCGGCTGGACATTCATTGAACAACCTCATCTCTGAACATCCATATCATTTAACATCATTCAAACTAAACCATCATTTTCATCAACATCTGTATATGGGGGTGGATCATCCTGTTCTACTAGCATTTGTAACTGTCTCCTCATGAGAAATGTACCCTCCCTCCTTTCATACCATTTAAGGTATGAAAGTAATATGTTCTCTAGAAGAGGCCGTCGTGATCAATCAATGCAGTGATAAAGTCCCTGAAATGGTGTGAAAACCGGTGGAATATCACTAACGCATTATACTAATTTATTTTCAATTCTGGTCTACTTAAATAACTATGCTGACCCCCTTTAACAGTGTGTGGAACCTTGGGTGCCCGAGCATGTGATAATTACTCCCTCCTTTTTAAGGACTTTAAAAACAGAAGTCATTTCATTAATAGTTTGTAGTTCAATTCACGAATTTTCACTCATGGCAGATATGTTTCTCCTTTTAAATAACATCTCTAAATGTCAGGTCATCACTGATTAAATGGATGAGTATTAGGAGGTGGTGGCACTTGTCTTTTAAAACTCATACTCTGGTGCCGTGTGCTCCCTCTGAAGCTGCAAGTAAGATTTAAAACATCTGCAGGGTGGGTTGAGCAACCCTTCTCCCTGAACGATATTTGTTGTCGACAATATGCACCATTAAAATGAGTGATCCAAGGCCCCGCATGTATTACTCCCAATTATACTAGTTTTTCAAAATTAAAATCTTCAATCGCTCTTTGCCCAGTGTCTTTTTAAAACTCTACATCTTGGACGACAAACAAATGTTGTTTCCACCTTATCAGTTCTCCTGTGGTAATATCCATGCTACAATGGAGACATCAATACTCTAGATTGGAATACTTTCTTTGGCTTGGTACTAGCTCTACCTTTAACATTTTCCATTCAAATAAAGATTTGCCTGCTATCTATATTGTAACAAATTAAAACTTCCCCAAATTCTCACATGAATAAGAATCTCTATAAGAATAATTTGTTTATTATGATGAAAAGATTGAATAATATGTTCTACCCTCAGTGTGATTTTAGGATTATTTTCTAATAAGTGTGTTTATGTGTAAACTCACTCACTCCCGTGTTCCTTCTCTCCCCCTCTGGTTGTCAAGCCACGACCCCCTCAGGTTCTGCTGGCCCATGCCAACTCCTCTGGTTCTGTCCTCTCCTCCGTCCTGTCTTCTCAGTCCATCTGCTCTTGGATCCTCCCGCTGTAACTCTTTCCAGTGGCCCAACTGCTTTGCATTTCATCTCCTCCTTTTCAGTCTCTACGTTGTTGCATGGAGGGCGTATTCCGCTCTCATGTCCCACACTCTGCTCTTGTGCCAAATCTTGTGGCTCAGTTTGGAATTTTGTGTCCTGATTGAGGGACCGATGAGAGTTTGCCTCTTTGTCAGCATGCTGGATACCTCAGGTGGAGCTGGTTCTGGATGCCTCAGGTGGAGCTGGTTCTGGATGCCTCAGGTGGAGCTGGTTCTGGATGCCTCAGGTCGTTGTTGGTTCAGCTCGGGTTCTCTATCTGTTCGATGGAGGAGGAGGAGGAGGAGGAGGAGGAGGAGGAGGAGGAGTCTCCTGTGGTGAGGTCATTTGTCTGAAGATGGGGTCGTAGCAGTCTGACAGGCAGAGAGAGAGAGAGAGAGAGAGAGAGAGAGAGAGAGATCTCGGAACGCATTACCTATAGCTAATTCTAACACACTGAGGTAAAATATATCCAATCCTTTCCACTCTATTTTCCTAATCTTACTATCTGTCTTAGATGTTAAATGTCATCTAAACCCAATTAATGTCTACTAATGGTTGTGCCATATCCCTAAACATTGTTTCCACCCACTGTAACATGGCTACTCCAAATAACTCTTTCAGGAAACCATCTTCTTCCATAAATTAAAAATACCTACATGTTTCAAGCACCACATATTTCACACACTATAAAATAACATCCCCATATTTTCCATCACTTTAAATCTCACTGTTATTTAGAACATAAGTAACTTCTGTGACTGGACATATCTGCAATGTCGCCACAAACTGCTGGGGAATTTTGTTCATAGAGTTTGTACGTACAAAGCTGTACTTGTGGGTTAGTAGCCTGTTTCTACTGTAATCATTTTCAATAATTGTGCTCAGGTCACCGGTCGGTTGTCCATAAACTTAACAGGGGGTGTTTCTGGCACAGACTAAAACATGGATCCAGTGTATTTGGAGATTCCCCTAATCTGTAAATCCCCATCACTTACATATCCCAATCACTTAAACCCATCTCATCATTTTATACAAGAACTGCATATATGGGGGGTGAATCATCTTGATTGTAACCGCCTCACCTTTGGGACCGAGTATTTCTAACTCCTCCTCTTGTTGCTCAGCTGATCTTTTGGCTCTGGGGATAAGTGAAACTCTCTGAAACACAGCTGGAGTTTTGTTAGTGATGTGGGCATTATCTATGAGTGGACTAATGGATCCATGTCTTACTTGATATTGTTCTCCCCATCCAACCAAAAAGGTGCCAAGTGTAATGAGCACAATCAACAATGCTATTCTGACTCTTATCCCTAGGGGACCCCACAATTGGTTTGGCTTTGTTCTTGACATCATCTCTATTTTCTCCATGGTTGTGTCAGTTACAGAATTTAAATAATGAGTACTATAATAACGTATACGGAAATTGGACTCTTTTTCAGATGTAAAACAAAAAATAGGTTTTCAATTTAGTGTACAATCTATAAAAATCTATAGACAATTTGTCTTTTGAGCTGTTTCTATCTTTATCTTATTTCTATTTATTGTTTTGTTCCAGCTCTGCCAAATCAGTCCTAACTCCCAATAATGTTCTGGAAGTTGCCAGTGAAGGGTGACAATGTGTGAGGTGGTGTCAATTTGCTCCTTTTTCTTTACCTTTAAACCGGAGCGCGTGTGAAGTTCATTACAACTTCTCACTGTTCCGTCCACCAGGATCAGCTCACTGTCTTTTGTGAACTTTCACCCTCACCCAATCACCTGGCCGAACAGGAGTCTCTTCTGTTATCTCGTCTGGTATCTCTGTAGCTTTCCTAGCCTGTGTAGACAAAACTTGGATAATATTACTCAGAGTTCTGACATATTCATCACTTCTATTCATCTAATATCTAAAACTCCTTGGAGGAGGCCCAAGCTTCGGCATACCTTTTGTCGTTATGAGACCTATTATGAACTACATGTTATTATTTATTAACTACAACGTCACTGAAATCAACATATCTGTATAATCATGACACTCCCTCCTTTGAGCATAACATGCTCAATCAATATTGCAATTATTACCCTATTCTGAACAGGACATGTAAAACCCATAACGTTGCATCAAATAAATATAACTTCTCCGTGTACCCATAAGGTGTACAAAAAATATCGTATGATGTATGGTTTTCTGATGGTATAAAAACATATTCACTAAAATCTGCCATTAGCACAAAAAATGGTTTACTTGTTGCAATAATGGCTTTTGTCATGGTATTATGCATCATTGTTGCTGCGAAAAACAATACCCCTGGTGTCGCTAATGCGTCTCAATAATTCTAGGATTAGAGGATTGTTTGATACTGCTGAACAAAGATATGATAAAATAATATTTCTCTAAACTAGAGAGAAAATACGAACTATTCTCACCGAGGGTGACATGCATGAAGGGCTGGTGCCCCTCACTCAAAATGAGATATTGCCTTACGCACTACATTATAAATCAGTAAAGTTACTCAAGAATAAATAAATAAAAACTGATTCTTGAAACTGTTGTAAAAACCCTACAACTTCTTCATCCAAGCTCTCAATCAGTGTTATGTTATTTAATCTGCTGCTCATTGCCTTAAAACAGATACTTCAGACCGATAACATTTTGTTTATGACAATTGTCAAAGAATATTTTAATCCGATCTGTGTATTTTAGAGACTTGCAGTCTTTTCTGGTATGTGCCCTGTCTGTAATTTACAAAGGACAAAGGTCAAGAGGCCCTCTGTCTTTCCTGTGGGGAAAGTGTGGACCATGCAAGTTGGTAATAACAAACCCCTTCTTTGTTCTTAAATGTCTGGTATTGATTAGATGGAAGCGCGGGAATATAGGCCACTCCTTTATTGATGTATAGATCTGCGCTGTGTTGCTTTGTCTCCTCAGAGTTGGCTTGGGCTTTTCATGATGAAAGTTATGTGTTATGTGAAATACCTTGTGAACGCTCCGGCCGTTTGTCTCAATAAACTTCAGTGTTTGACTAAGGCGAGTTCCAGCTTCCATTCCTTTCACTGCTGCATTGCTAAACAGAAGTTTTCTTCACAAATTGGCGTCACGAACAACATACCAAAAGATCTTCAGAGACTGGTAAGTGTACATTTCAAATTTCTATTTTGAGATTGCCTTACCAGAATCTGTGATTGACGGTATCATAAAATTACCTGTGAAACTGAGCGGCTGCATTTTTTTTTGGTTTCTCTACTCGTTTACATTTGGAGGATTAATAAATAACCTTGGAAATTTGTGTCTCGGGGACGTTGTCCTGGCCGATTTGCCCTGTGATTGTTGCTGGGGCATGTGCCTACAGAACAAGCACAGCTCATGTAAAAACAATGAGAATATTTGGGGCTAATAAATAACCTAGGAATATCGACTTTCATTGATTTCCTCTGTGTGTGATTCTCGGAATTAAATTACCGGACAATTACACACAGCAAATATTCGGAGAGACCTTAAAAGGGAGCATCAGTAAAGTGGAGCTTCTGCATTAGAAGCAATGTGATAGATTTGTATTGAAACAAATCGCCGAATTCTGGAGATTTCAGAGGTTAAACTGATTAAATTAACAGCTGGCATCGCTTCCTGCTGCCAGTCTGTTCTCTTCCCCCCTGTGGAGAGCCGCAGGCAAGAGAGAAGAGGAAAAGAGCACATTGTCACATTATTCCACGGCACTGCCGATTTCGAACTAAAGAAAGCGGTTAAACGTGGTGTGAGAATGTGATATCGCGCTGTGTTTTCATAACTGATGAGTTGCTGAATTTGGCTGTTGTTTTTGGAAGAAAGGGTGAGGGAAAAAAATCAAAGTCTATGCTCTTGGACGAAGAGCAAAGCACCACTAAATTAGCATAGTGGTTGTTGATTTGAGAATAAATTAGTTATTGCTCAACAGATTCCGTTCTTAGCACTTGTACAAGGATTATGAGTAAGAAGGCACTCATAATTAAACAGATATTTCTTTACCCCCTCTGAAAGTCTCCCTAATTCGGATTAAATTAAAGTTGGAAGAGTTTTCTGTCACGCTGAGGATTGTTAAGAGTTTATACTTGTTTGTCTAAATTGCAGTGTTTGTTTTATTGTACTAACCGTTAAACATGGGTAATACTGTCTCCACAAACAATTCGGTTGGTAAGAGGAAAAAGAATTCACGCACCAAGACACTTCCAAAAAAATCCTATTACAGACAGCCACTACACTCACATGTTTTCCCCCAATATGCCATCTGGAATTGTCGGAAGAAGCTTGGATTGGTCTAAAGTTATGCCGTTTACCTCGTTACTTTGTGAACACTCACAACAGAATAGTCAGAAAGGGAAGATCCTATTTGATTGGCCGTTAACTAGTACTTTTGACATGGCCGTGTTGTGGCAGGCGTTCAAATTGATTGAAAATTAGGCGAATTGCTCCTGGGATGTAACATACATGAAGGAATGTGTTAAAGCTTGGATGGCTATTGCAGAAAAAAGAGGTTATGATGAGCGGGAAAATGAAAAATCAGTTGGCACCGAGCGAGGCTCCATTGAGCTCAAAGCTTTGATTGATAGGGTTTCTAAATGTGCGGCGAGTTGTCATTTGCTTAGCCTAGAGGCTGCTTTTGATGTTAAATCAGAGAACATGTCCAGAATTAAGGAAAGACACGGAAAGGACGTTGCAGCCATTGCGAAATCAGTTATGTACGATTGGCTGAAAAGACAAGGGAAATCTCCCAGCACAGCTCAGTTAATTTCCATTCTAACAGACGCTGGGCTGCTGGAGGAAAAGCAGGCTGTAGCTCTCTGTACAAAAATAATTCCCGCGATAGAACTCTCAAATCCTGTTGCGAGAAACTCCGAGGATGATCTGAATGAAAATGGGTTGAGATATCAGTCAGGACAGTATAGAGAACAAGATATTGAGCAGCAGGAACACAGTGCAGCGGACAGTGGAGAGGAAATTTCAGACAGCAGCCCATTACAAACCCCCACGCCTAGTTCCGCAGCAAAAATATTATACAATCCAGACACGCCGTACGGCAGCAGTTTTAAAAAGTATGTCCCGCATTGAATTATCACGAGACTGCAAACATCTCAGAATAATAATTCTGCTGAAACTGTGACCGCACCGAAAATTCTGATAGGAGAAGTTCCAGTTTATAAGCCTTGGACACCCGCTGAGGTCATGGATGTCACTAATCACGCTCCCAGTCCCACTAAAAGCCCAGATGAGTATCTGTCGTGGTTGACGAATGTCCGCTCAGTTTATAACTGTTTGGTTCATGATGTTAAACAGCTGATAATCTTAACATACAAGGCATATTGGCCCACGTGCAGAGACGAGTTTAAATTCCTGAGTGTACGTCTGCAGGTGACTGGCCTGCGACACAGACGTGTGATACATGGATCCAGACCGTCGCTGCTGTGGCTATTAGAGCATGCGCTAAGACTCACACAGATTTTTCGCAAGTGATGGCTTGTGTACAGAACCCAACAGAAACTGTCCCAGAATTTCTCCAGCGTTTCATGACAGTGTGGGATAATAATGCGGCATTAAAAGGGAGGGCAATGATTTGTTCGCCATACGGAGTTTGTTACATAATTGAATCCCTGAAACAGCTCAAGCCTACATGATGGCTACTCCTGACTGGCAAGTTAATACCTGGAAACTCACGATAGCCACAATGCGGGCTTTGCATAGGAGCCAGATATTTCTGACCCCCAGAATTGCCCAGCTGTTGCAACAATTGCCTCAAAATACACAGGCTTATCAGAGTGCGGATAACTCCCAGCAGTTTCAGGGACAAAACCGCACACAGTAGTATCAAAATCAGGGAAGATCACAGGGTTATCAAGACAAGGGCAGACAGCAGCAGAACAAAAATTCCAAAAAGTTGATGCCATGTCATATTTGCAGTGCGACGGACCACTGGGCAGGGCAGTGCGAAAAAAGGTGGGGAGCGCAGCAGAATACACAATCCTTGCCTGCTCTCCCCCAGCCCCCCCGCCATCCTGCATTATTGCCCCCTCCCCTTACCAGTCACTACGACAGGCAGGCTCAACAGGGGCAAAACGGTCAGCAAAGTCAATTAAATAGACGATAGGGAGGCCATGGAGAAATAGGATCAAACTCACAGCATTTCCCCATTCAAGCAGCAACAATTCGCCTTTCCAATAACCCGCGTGAAGATCCGATTATGCCCGTTGATTTTAGTGGTACGGCGGTAGATATTTTGATTGATAGCGGAGCAACATTGTCAGCAGTGCGCACTAAGGAGAAAGTGTGTGAAGCAACTAATAATTTTGTTACAACAATGGGAGTTTCTGGCATTCCTATGTCTGAGCCCATTTCAGAGCGTACCAATGTTTCAATCGAAGGATCAAATGTCCAACACTCTTTCATTATTTCAGATGGAAGTCCTATTAATCTAATGGGCAGAGATTTGCTTTGTAAATTACAGGCAACAATACATTGCACTCCAGACGGATTGTTTCTGACTATTCCTGACAGCAAAGTCTATCAAGCTGTCCAATTCATTCAATCATCTCAAGACAACCTTTATTGTTGGTCATTTCCAGATTTCAACATCATTTCTGTTTTCTCAACAACAGGAATTTTGCTAGCATTTCCCCTGTGTGTGCTTCCTTGATGTCCCTTATGCGGCCTGTGTTGAATTGTCACTGCACAGCTGCTTTTAACCCATCAGATGACTATGCGCTATCAGTAAGAGGTTTTTGCAACAGCTCAGATCAGTTGGAATGCGAGCAGTTTCTATTTTTAGGACCCCAGGGGTGCGCATTGCCCCTGAGGCTCACAACCACACAGCAGGCTCTTTATGCTGCAGAAACGATCCCTCACCTCACACTAGCTGTCACTTTAGGAAGTGGTCCTAAGGAAGTGGGGGCTATGACAGCCCACTGCCAGGCTCTGCTGGAAGCTGTAAAAGACACACACACACACACACACACACACACACACACACACACACACACACACACACACACACACACACACACACACACACACACACACACACACACACACACACACACACACACACACACACACACACACACACACACACACACACACACACACACACACACACACAATCTAATTAACCTCGGAGAGGAGCATTACATGCTGCGTCTCTCTGAGCAAATTTCTCTCCCTCAAAGCACATTTCTTCACTTACAACCACCGGCCCTCACACAATATGGACCCCCTTCAGACTTTTCTGAGGTTCCGGCCACATTATGGGCTAAACACAAGAATCATGTGGGGTTTGTTTGTTCAGCCCCTCCACACAGAGTCACACTTAAAGCCAATGCCAGATTACCAGCTATCCGGCAGTACAATTTACCCCATAGAGCCATTTTGGGATTTGAAGGAGTCATCCAATCTCTGCTCGATCAGGGCGTGTTGAGATTACAGCCCGTGTAATACTCCAATTCTACCCATACCTAAACACAATCGCCCTGATGAGTGGCGTTTTGTCCAAGATTTGCAAGCTATTAACGCTATTGTCATTCCGACAGCTCCTATAGTGCCTGACACTAATTTGATCCTTGCGTCCTTGCCCCCAGATTCCAAGTATTATACAGTCATTGATTTGTGTTCAGCATTTTTCTCTGTTCCTCTGCATCCAGACAGCCAGTATTTGTTTGCATTTACCTTACAGGAGGTAGTACCTTGCTTCAGTACGCAGATAACCTGTTGTTAGCTTCTCCCAACATGGACGCATGTCGCATCGACTCCATTCTGCTCATGAAAAGACTTTCTGAATGCGGACACAGAGCATCCCTGGCTAAGTTGCAGTACTGCCAGACTGAGGTCACATACTTGGGTCACATTCTGACTCCTCTCGCCAGCAAGGATTTGTCTTTTGAACAAAGTGGCACCACCCCGCACAAAGAAGGAGATGCTTTCCTTCTTGGGCATGGTAAACTACTGCATACATTGGATATACGAGTACGCTGCTATGGACTCTGTCCTGCGTGCTGCCACTCTGCAGGCTGCTCCTAACATTGTTCAATGGTCTGAGGACATGCACACAGCTTTTCAGGACTTAAAGCGATACCTGACATCAGCTCCTGTCCTGGGGCTCCCTGATTACCATCAGCCATTTCACCTGCACGTCCATGAAAAGGGGGGCTTTGCAACGGGCATCTTGGTACAGAGGCATGGCTCTAATTTGCATACTACTCATCTCGACTCTCCCCTGTGGTACTTGGTATGCCTTCATGCCTGCGGGCAGTGGCCGCAGTTGCAATTGTTATCAAACAATCCTCTCCTATTGTACTGGCCAGTGACTGTGTAGTACATGTCTCACATGCAGTTTTGCATATTCTGAACACCTCTGCTACTCAGCATATGACAGCAGCAAGGCGATCTGCTTATGAAGCGATAATTCTTTCAAGCCCACACATCACACTTAAACGCTCCCCCCCTCTAAACCCAGCTACGCTGGTGCCAATTCCAGATTTTGAAATAACACATGACTGCGTCACAACGATTGACATGTCTTCTTCCCCCAGAACTGATACTGAAACTCCTATCCCTAATTCAGATATGATTCTATACACAGACGGGTCTGCGAGCAGGCCGTCTGACACAGTACACTTAGCAGGCTATGCTGTTGTGAACGACTGGGAGGTTTTAGAAAGCCGGGCCTTGCCAAATGGCACGTCGGCTCAGGCTGAAGAGTTGTATGCTTAAGAGTTGTATACTTAGCAGGCTATGCTGTTGTGAACGACTGGGAGGTTTTAGAAAGCCGGGCCTTGCCAAATGGCACGTCGGCTCAGGCTGAAGAGTTGTATGCTCTGCTGAGGGCGTGTATTTTGGCTAAAGATAGAGTTGCAACCATTTTCACAGACTCCAGGTATGCATTTGGTGTGTGCCATGATTTTGGTGTCTTGTGGAAAATGCGCGGTTTCTTAACATCGGCCAGTAAGCCTATTCAACATCATGCATTAGTAGCTGAGCTATTAGACGCTATCATGCTCCCTACACAGCTAGCAGTAGTTAAGTGTGCTGCTCACACAAATTCTGATGATTCTATTTCGCGTGGAAATGCGTTAGCCGACACCGCGGCTAAACAAGCAGCAGTTTCCTCCTCCTCCATGGTGCTCCAATGCCCCTCGACACAACCCGCAGAACCCGTTTGTTTGCCTTCCTTTAATGATGTCGCGGACATGCAAGCCCGCGCTGATGTTAGGGAGAAAGATTTATGGCTAAGACGAGGTTGTACACTTGACGCCGAGTCCAGCTTGTCGCTCCACCCAGACGGACGGATGGTCTGTCCTCGTTCGTTCCTCCATGTTTTGGCACATGTTGCACATGGCAAATCACATGTAGGAAAAGGAGGGATGAATGGGATTATAAAGTCACAATGGTTTGCTCCAGGCATCACACTAGCTACACAGACCCTTGTAGATAGATGCATGATATGCCAGCAGACAAGAAGAAGAAGTGGTCAAGTTCAGCATGAACACTTACCGCCCCCCTCGGGGCCCTTTGTAAATATGCAAATTGACTTTTCGCATATGCCACCATGCCAAGGATTCAAATATCTTTTGGTAATAGTGTGCCAGTTCTCCAAATGGGTAGAGGCCTACCCTACCAGAAAAGAAGACGCTAGAACAGTCTTCTCAAAGATGTTATTCCTAGATTTGGTGTGCCCACAGGAATTAACAGTGACAGAGGTCCAGCATTCATTTCTAAGATAACCCAGAGTCTAGCTACAGTGTTAGGGTTCAAATGGCAATTGCATGTTCCCTATCACCCACAGAGCTCAGGCCAGGTTGAGAGAATGAACTTGACTATAAAGGAGAAACTCACTAAAACAATGTTGACCACAGGACTAAAATGGGTAGACGCGCTGCCGCTAGTTCTGTGCTCCATTCGAAGCTCACCAAATGCAACGACAGGGCTTAGCCCACACGAAGTATTGATGGGAAGGGTAATGTTCCCAGGATCTAGCCCCCCAGTAACACCCCACAAACTCACTCTTTTGTGGACAGATGATTACATGACTAACTATGTCAAATATCTAACTGACATGTTGAGAAAGTTTCACAGGCAGGTGGCTGACAGGCTCCCCCAGCCTGGAGAGGAGCCCACCCACCCCTTTCAGATTGGTGATGATGTACTAATCAAATCTCTTGAAAAAGATGCTCTGTCTCCCAGGTGGAAAGGTCCTTTCCAGGTGTTAATAGTGACCAGAACAGCCCTGAGAGTACAAGGGAGACCGGAGTGGATTCACGCTTCCAGATGTCGTCTCTCTCCTCTACCGGATGCTGGCGTGTGAAGGCAGTCATCATCATCATCGTCATTCTGGGTCTTCTGTACCTGGCCAAGGACGCCCTGCTAGATGAAGCTGTGGAAATCCCAACGACAGGTGGCGAGGGATCTCGCCCCTCTGAGGGAGAAAATAAGGTGCTCTTATCTAAGAGCGCAGACGACTTGACCACTCAGGGCTCAGACCCTGAGGGCAAAACGACACCAACGGGCAAATCAGTGCCTAGCGACAAGGACAGGTTGTATCCAATCACCACACAGACATTCAGTATGGTGCGAGAGACACAAAGAGAGAGAAAAGGAGGAAGAATCAAGAGGATTGTCTCCCTCCCTGATCATAAATCAGAGACTTTTAACTGCCCAGCTTCAATATGTGACGCATCTAACTGTATTATTGTGTTTCCTGTGTCCTTAGTTTACTCAACGTGGGTGATATATCCAAGGGACCAGTACCATGGGGTCGGGGTCGCATCGGAAGGGGTAAGAATAGCTCTCAACACCATTGAAGAAATGCCCCCAGAACTGTGGTGTCGCACTGTAGAACAGTTTAAGACACTGATAGGGGATAAGGCAACATGTAGAGTGAGGAAACCAGATTACCAGGTTCCCAATCCAGGTGCTACTGCATGCCACATTTCTGGACCAGATAGCAAAACAAATGTTCTATCCACTCCACTTAAATACTCAGCAGGTGATGTAGATTTTTCAAAAAAGGCCTTAATCACTCCTTTTAAACGAACTAAAACTAATTCTGCAGTAAGTTTAATATTAGACTACGCGCATGAACGCAATATTAGCAACTGTTGGCTGTGCCAAAATATGCCAGAATCTATGTATTCTCCCATGTTTAGCCCAATTCCTTTCACGAAAGCTGACTCTGGTTTAGTGAGCTGGAATGACATAGCATCCAGAATTAGCGATGAGGCTGAGGATTGTTACACCCCTTCCTACCCCATGGACTCTGAGAAACCGTTACAGTACGAGGGTTTAGTCTCTCTCATTGTTTATACAGTAAATAAAAATTACCTGCCTGACGGTTTCAAACGATTGATGTTTTTAAAACGAATATATGTGAAGAAATACATTAACCATCCATCCATCCATCCATCTTCTCCCGCTTATCCGTGGTCGGGTCGCGGGGGTAGCAGTTCCAGCAGAGAGCCCCAAACTTTCTTTTCCCTGGCGACATCAACCAGCTCTGACTGGGGGATCCCAAGGCGCTCCCAGGCCAGCGAAGAGATATAATCCCTCCACCTGGTCCTAGGTCTACCCCTTGGTCTCTTCCCAGCTGGACGTGCCTGGAACACCTCCCTAGGGAGGCGCCCAGGTGGCATCCTAACTAGGTGCCCGAACCACCTCAACTGGCTCCTTTCGACGCGAAGGAGGAGCGGCTCAACTCCGAGTCCCTCCCGGATGACTGAACTTCTCACCTTATCCCTAAGGGAGACACCAGCCACCCTGCGGAGAAAACCCATCTCGGCCGCTTGTATCTGCAATCTCGTTCTTTCGGTCATGACCCATCCTTCATGACCATAGGTGAGGGTAGGAACGAAAATGGCCCGGTAGACAGAGAGCTTTGCCTTCTGGCTCAGCTCCCTTTTCGTCACAACGGTGCGGTAAAGCGACTGCAGCACCGCTCCCGCTGCTCCGATTCTCCGCCCCATCTCACGCTCCATTGTTCCCTCACTCGAGAACAAGACCCTGAGATACTTGAACTCCTTCACTTGGGGTAAGGACTCATTCCCTACATGGAGTGGACAGTCCATCGGTTTCCTGCTGAGAACCATGGCCTCGGATTTGGAGGTGCTGATCCTCATCCCAGCCGCTTCACACTGAACCGATCCAGTGAGTGCTGAAGGTTGCAGACCGATGAAGCCATTAGAACCACATCATCTGCAAAAAGCAGTGGTGCAATCCGTAGTCCACCGAACTGCAGACCCCCTCCCCCACGACTACGCCTCGAAATCCGATCCATGTATATTACAAACAGGATTGGTGACAAAGCGCAGCCCTGGCGGTGGCCAACCCTCACCGGAAATGGGTCCGACTTACTGCCGAGGACCCGGACACAGCTCTCGCTTTGGGAGTACAGAGATTTAATGGCCCTGAGTAGAGACCCCCTCACCCCATACTCCTGCAGCACTTCCCACAGTAACTCCCTGGGAACTCGGTCATACGCCTTCTCCAAGTCTACAAAACACATGTAGACCGGATAAGCGTACTCCCAGGCCCCCTCCAGGATCCTTGCGAGAGTAAACAGCTGATCCGTCGTTCCACAACCAGGACGGAATCCGCATTGTTCCTCCTCAATCTGAGGTTCGACGATAACCAGCACCTTACCATGGTAGAGAGGTTTGTGTGCCCTGATGAACCTGGGGGCTGTGTTGTCTGGAACCTTGTGTTCCTGGTAGGGTCTCCCATGGCAAATTGGTCTCAGGCAAGGGGCCAGACTAAGATTGGTTCAAAAGACCTCATGAAAGAAACACCAAGAAGTGAGGATACCCGGCCCGGAGGAAGCCCGGGGTCCCTTTCTGGAGCCAGGCCCAGAAGGAGGACTCGTCGGCGAGCATCTGGTGGCCGGGCTTGCCACAGAGCCCGGCCGGGCCCAGCCCGAAAAGGCAACGTGGGCAACACCTCCGCTTCTCTGTCCCGCGGGCCCACCACCTACGGGAAACAGCGATGGAGTCGGGTGCGCTGCCAGAAGGGTGGCAGTGAAAGCGGAGGGTCTCGACGGACCAGACCCGGGCGACAGAAGCTGGCTTTGGGGACGTGGAACGTCACCTCTCTGGGGGGGAAGGAGCCGGAGCTTGTGCGGGAGGTGGAGCGTTACCAGTTGGAACTGGTTGGGCTCACCTCTACGCATAGCGTCGGCTCTGGAACCTTACTTCTGGATAGGGGTTGGACTCTATTCTTCTCCAGAGTTGCTCAAGGTGTGTGGCGCCGGGCGGGTGTGGGGATACTCACAAGTCCCCGGTTAGGTGCTTCGTTGTTAGAGTTTACCCCAGTGGACGAGAGGGTCACCTCCCTACGCCTGCGGGTTATGGGGGGGAAAACTCTGACTGTTGTGTGTGCTTATGCACCAAACAGCAGTTCAGAGTATACTGCCTTTTTGGAGACCCTGGAAAGAGTCCTGTATGGGGTTCCTGAAGGGGACTCTTTAATCTTGCTGGGAGACTTCAACGCACATGTGGGCAATGATGGAGACACTTGGAGGGGCGTGATTGGGAGGAACGGCCCCCCTGATCTGAACCGGAGTGGTGGTTTGTTACTGGACTTCTGTGCTAGTCATGGATTGGCCATAACAAACACCATGTTCGAACATAAGGATGCTCATAAGTGTACGTGGTACCAGAGCACCCTAGGCAGAAGGTCCATGATCGATTTCGTTATCGTATCATCGGACCTGAGGCCGTATGTTTTGGACACTCGGGTAAAGAGAGGGGCGGAGTTGTCAACTGATCACCATCTGGTGGTGAGTTGGGTCGAGTGGCGGGGGAAGCCTCTGGATAGACCTGGTAAGCCCAAACGTGTAGTTCGGGTGAACTGGGAACGTCTGGAGGAGACCCAAGTTCAGGAGGCCTTCAACTCGCACCTCCGGCGGAGCTTTTCGGACATTCCTGTGGAGGTTGGGGACATTGAACCAGAGTGGTCGGTGTTCAAAGCCTCTATTGCCGAAGCCGCGGCGGGGAGCTGTGGTCTCAAGGTCCTAGGTGCCTCAAGGGGCGGTAACCCTCAAACCTCCTGGTGGACACCGGTGGTCAGGGAAGCCGTCCGACTGAAGAAGGAGGCCTTCAGGGATTTGTTATCCCGGGGGACTCCCGAGGCAGTTGCAAGGTACCGACAGGCCCGAAGGGCAGCAGCCTCATCCGTGGCCGAGGCAAAGCAGCGGGTGTGGGAGAAGTTCGGAGAAGTTCGGAGAAGGACTTTCGGGCGGCACCAAAGTTGTTCTGGAAAACTGTCCGACACCTCAGGAGGGGAAAGCAGGGAACCATCCAAGCTGTGTACAGTAAGGATGGGACGTTGTTGACCTCAACTGATGGAGTGTTAGGGCGTTGGAAGGAACACTTTGAGGAACTCCTGAACCCGACAACTCCGCCCTCTATGTTAGAGGCAGAGCTGGAGTATGACGGGGGATCAACACCAATCTCCCGGGGGGAGGTCACTGAGGTCGTCAAACAACTCCACAGTGGCAAAGCCCCGGGGTGGATGAGATCCGCCCAGAAATGCTGAAGGCTCTGGGTGTTGAGGGACTGTCATGGTTGACACGTCTCATCAACGTTGCGTGGAAGTCGGAAACAGTACCGAAGGAGTGGCAGACCGGGGTGGTGGTTCCCCTTTTTAAAAAGGGGGATCAGAGGGTGTGTGCCAATTACAGATGCATCACAGCCTCCCCGGGAAAGTTTACTCTAAGGTACTCGAAAGGAGGGTCAGGCCGATTGTCGAAATACATTAACCTAGCTTTTGAATACAGATTCCAGTTAGCTCTGGCCCAAACTAATTGTTCGGCTAATTCCACAAGTCCAACATGCACAAAACAACCACACATGGTATCTTTGTTGGTTGAAGCTTTGGTAACAGTTGTGCCCTGGTTTGGCTCCAGAACAGTGGACTCCGTTGAGGTTAAAATACATGACTGTACGCAACCAATACCCTTAGGCAATCCCCCTACACGTGACTGTTCAGTATATGTTACCCCAATTGTAGTACATGAATGGAAGAATGTGTCCACCTGTTTCCAGAATGAAGCAGGATCTCACACCTCTCCAGATGTGGGACACAGCGACTGTAATATCATAATGAGGGTAAAATTAGCCAGAATTCCCCTCCCACAGAGAGTTTACTTAGTTTGTTGGGACCGGGCCTATGGCTGTGTGCCCTATGACATTTTGTATGGCACCTGTTATCTAGCCTACCTAATTCCTTTAATCCATAAAGTAGAGGCTAATGACATTGCAGCGATACTTCCCTCTCTACACAGGAACAGCAGGTCCATTACACAAGGACAACAGATAGCGAGCCTATTTTTGCCTTGGTACGGTATTTATGTTAGTCAGCAGGAAATCATGGCATTGTCCAAAGTAGTGGAAAATCATCTAAATGTATCTAACACAGCGATGTTAGCTGAACATAAAGAATTGCAGGAAGTTAGGACAGTAGCACTACAGAATCGCATGGCGCTGGACCTCCTCTTATCTGCCCAGGGGGGCACATGTAAGGTGATTGGAACTGAGTGCTGTTCTTACGTTTCTGATGCTACACCTGAAGTTATGGATATGGCTCATGATACTGCTAAGGGGATAAAAGAATTGCATGAAACTCATGGGTTTACATTTGGGGATTTAAGTGGAACCCTTGGATCCTGGGGAGCGGGGTTGGTTACATGTGTTGTTACTGTTGCAGTGTTTATCTTGGTTGTGCTAATCCTAGTGACCCGTTTGATCACTGTAGTTAAATTAGCCATGCGCAGGGTTGCCAAGACTGCCCTCCAAGCCCCACAGAGGCTAGTGGGGTATTCAACTGTAGATGACACAATGTTGATGTACGACGTCGAGCTTCCAGACCCATGGGTCTCCATCGCAGTTACTGTACCTTGGGTACCACCATTCAGCGATTGATAAATTGATTAAAGTTGACACTCAGAATAAATAACAGATGTTTTTGATTTTTCCTTCCTCAGGTTTATACAACAAAATGTCTGATTTTTCCTTTTCAGATTTTGAACAAATGTATTTGAATAAAATGTATGTAGTAAAGTGCCTTACTCTTGAATAAGCGTAATGAAGTAAACGTAGATTGAGGACACTGTAACTTTACAGATTACAGATTGATCGATTCATCACTGTGAATTTATACCTTAACTGGGAATTTTAACTGGATCTCTCGATTCTGATTTTATACCTCAATTGGATTTCTTATAATCCTAAATTCTAATTGTGTTTTAATAAGTAATTGCCTTGAAGTACATCTTTGAGATGTAAGCTGATTTTGAATTTGTGTTTGATGAATGAGATTAACTGAGTGATAAATGATAAAAGATCTTATTTTAAAACATATATTTTACTATTATATTTTTGTATTTCATGTGTGTTATTATTGTGCTTTTTGACAAAAGAAGTCAAACACTGAAGATAGATGATTTTTCTATTGTGGTTGTCTGTATCAACCATTGTGGTTGAATGTTTCAATCTTATTCTACTTTTGATGTCATTAATGTAATTGGAACCCACACAACTCTGAGGACGTTTTTATTTGATTTAAATAGTGACTGAAATATTCT
The DNA here is from genome assembly GCF_902827115.2 of Pseudochaenichthys georgianus. Taxonomy (NCBI): domain Eukaryota; kingdom Metazoa; phylum Chordata; class Actinopteri; order Perciformes; family Channichthyidae; genus Pseudochaenichthys; species Pseudochaenichthys georgianus. The sequence goes on along the minus strand of NC_047509.1, from coordinate 27,744,022 downwards.
TAGACTAATGTTAATTGGTTATCAATACATTGATAAAAAGAAAGGAACTGTCAAAGAATATTTTAATCCGATCTGTGTATTTTAGAGACTTGCAGTCTTTTCTGGTATGTGCCCTGTCTGTAATTTACAAAGGACAAAGGTCAAGAGGCCCTCTGTCTTTCCTGTGGGGGAAGTGTGGACCATGCAAGTTGGTAATAACAAACCCCTTCTTTGTTCTTAAATGTCTGGTTTTGATTAGATGGAAGCGCGGGAATATAGGCCACTCCTTTATTGATGTATAGATCTGCGCTGTGTTGCTTTGTCTCCTCAGAGTTGACTTAGGCTTTTCATGATGAAAGTTATGTGAAATACCTTGTGAACGCTCCGGCCGTTTGTCTCAATAAACTTCAGTGTTTGACTAAGGCGACTTCCAGCTTCCATTCCTTTCACTGCTGCATTGCTAAACAGAAGTTTTCTTCACAAGAATAATGTAATCTGACTCCATAAATCACATAATTGTTTGACTAAAAAAACTACACTTCCACTAACAATAAATGAAGTTCCCCTTTAAACACAGCCCCGGTCTTCTGACGGGGTCTATCTATGTATTGGCTGGAAAATGTTGGGCCAGTCTCTGTCGCTCTGTCACTGTTCTCCCGCTAACAGTCATTCTCTAGTTCTGCTGGGTTCTTGTTGACTTCTTCACTGGTTTGAGACAAGCGACCCTATCGGACACCTCCCTTTGTAGCCAGACTTCACCACAGCAGAATCGAGTTTCTGTTTTTTAGGTCTCAACAGCTCCACATCAGGTGTATCGCCGCCCCTTGAACTGCAGTCGGTGTAAACAGGAGGTAAGTATCCTCCGTCTTGGGCGAGTACTAGGTTTCCGTCTTCATATTTTTGGGTGGAAACCCATCGTCTTGACCTCACTAGCTGTGTGGACACAATAGTTTTCTGTGTAGGGGAACAACATCACTCGTAATCTCTTTCCTTCTCATAATTACAAAAATAGTCTGCTAAATGTTGTTTTATGCTTTATGTGTAAATGCAATATGCTACTCACTATCTTGTTTTACATTAAACCTCTCCCTCCTGTGGTGACAGATATGGCTCAATGTAGCTGGATTTCAAAATACCCTTGTGCTGAAGATGCATCACCTGGTGGTCTGGTCCTCTGAGCTTCCTCATTGTTGTGGTTGATCCCAGGGTGTCAGTGGCATTTGGGTCATGTTTGGCACCCCTGTTCATCTTTGACATCTCTGGGACCCCCTGCCTCCATCGTCATCATGGAAACCTCCCCCGGGGTATCTGCATGGAGGGCCGTTGTTTGGTGCAATGTTCTGCGGACACTCTCTGGACCAATGTGTCAGCTGACCACATTTGTAGCAGCCTTCATCTGTTCTTCGTCTTGATCGTGGCTCTCCTCTCCATTGTCCCTTTTGTTGATGCTGTATGGGAGTGTATGCCTATGCTTGCGGCTGTACTTGGGTAGGAGGATATGCAGGTGTTTGCTGTTGTCGAAATTGTGTGGGAAGATATTCTGGTACTTGCAGCATCCTGTGTTGCGGACAATATCTAGCCCAATGTGAGAACTGACCACATATGGAGCATCCTTCACCTTGGAAACCTTCTTCTGTTGATCGATTACCTCCTCTGCCACTTTGTCTTCCTCGGAAACCTCCTCCCCCTCTTTGTTGATTCTGCACCTGAATCTCTGGCACCTCCTGAGCTTGAATTGTTGGAGGTGTCTGACCTGCCTTCTCTGGTTCTATGGCCATCCCTGATGTAGCTGCCATTTGCCTTGCCGCTTTCTTGTTTTTATTAGCTTCGGTATCTTTCTCAGCTATTTGCATCTTCAAGAGTCTCAGTTGTAGTGCTTCCATTTCTGTCTTTTGTGTTTGTCTTTCTTCTGTGATTTCTTCTAATCGTATGTTCTCTTCTATCAGGTGTTTTGATTTACTGGTTAGCACTCTTACTTCATACTCCAATTCTTTGAGATCTTTGTCCATGGAGACTCCATCCAACTGCAAGACTTCTCCTATAGAACCAACATTCGGGGAGGGAGGAGGGACTTCGGCCAGGCTTAGATACAGCTTCGGAGTTTGGATAACTGGAGCCTCTTTGGATTTTTCTGCTATGTCTTCCCTCACAGCCAGGTCTGCTACTTGGACCACATTTATGTTGTCTGCCAATAGGCTGGCATATTCCAGATGTAGTATCAGACTTGTAACTCTTATAAATCTTTCTTCAGCTTCTCTCCAGCTGTTGTAGGCATTGTGCGTGCTCATAGTCGAGTACTGCTCTTCTATGGGCTTTTGTTGCTCCAGGTTGATCATCTGCTGGAACCAGTCCTCTTGTTTGCCACTGTTCCAACAGTTTCTCTATTTGGTTCCATGTATTCTGTCTTTTAATTGGAAAGGTTAAAGCATCTGATCTGATTTTTACCCTTTCCTTGATATCTGCAGTCGAGCCTGGCTCTGCGTCGGGTCTCAACTTAGTTTCTCTTGGTGACATGTTCTCTAACTATTCGAATGATCAAAGATTGAAGCACTAGTCCTCTGACTAGTACCTTTGTATTCCTTCAAAATATCCTACATCATCAGAATTGTTAAATCTGTTTGGTTTTTTTTATAGATTTTTTTTATTTATTTTTTTAAATATCAATAAAGTTAATTAAAAGATAAAAATTATGCAAATTTTTAAATCTGAAATGCTAAAAATAAAAATTGTACAGTGTATGGTTTTGACCATGAAATATGAAAATTAGAAATCTGGTGAAAATCTAAATGTACTGTGTACAGTGCATACCGAAGTGTATGGAATTATGTAAATGTCATAACTTGTGTTAGCTTCAATACATTTGTTTGCTTATTTGAAAGAGTATTATATAAAGTTTCTTATCTTATAATTAGAAACCACTTGCAATTCTATCTCGGCGATGAAGCATGTGTTTATTTTAGGGCTGTCAAACGATTAAAATGTGTAATCAGATTAATCACAGCTTAAAAATTAATTAATCATGATTAATCACCATTCGAACTATGTCCAAAATATGCCATTTATTTATGTATATTGTTGTGGGAATGGAAAGATAAATGAAAGAAGGCGGATATATCAATTTAACATACAGTATGTATGTTTATTGTAACATTTTTCTGCGTGTCAAAATGAAAGACGATCCACACACCTATCAATCATCAAACCGTGGGGTCTTAATTCATTACGTGTTCATTTCTATCAACGGGGGAGTACTTCAGGAAAGTCGACAGAGGGGGGGGCGGCGGCGGCTAGTGGAGTACTTCGTGACCACAGAGTGTGAACGTTGTGATCAGCTGTTTTAGCGCAGTTCTCCAGTGAAGGAGGGAGTCTCCCTCCGCAGCCGGTTGGCGTAGTTTTGGCACAGTTCCGTTGTACAGACCGACGTTAACAGCAGCCCTGTCTGTGCACACGGAGACCGACTCTGTCGTCCGGTGATCTAACCGCCTTCTGGAAAAGCTTCACAAGTACGTCGGTACGCAAATGCGCTTTGTGACACAAGTGACGGTACGCATTTCAGATTACGCACATAACCTGCGTACCAGTTATGTGCACCCCTGTACCAGAGCCATATTATTACTATTATATGGCTCTGCCCTGTACTACAGCAAAAGTATTCTGCGTCGGGACTTCCTGCAACAACACCACGCCGTTATCAAAGATGTTCTATTGAGAAGACGATCACTACGTGACAAAAGTTTTCAAAACCGTGGCGACTGAAATCAATCTTACTAACTGCTGTCTGTGCAATTTGGCAGACTTTATTTTGCTTACTTTAACATCATTTTTCATGGTGGGGCTAAGACATTTCTTGATATGGGTGTAGCCTACCCCAGCCATACCCTGGCGCTGCCACTGGTGGCACGTATGGGGCGGGCCATTCTGCACATGCGTTAAATGCGTTACATATTTTAACGCAATTAATTCAAAAAATTAATTACCGCCGTTAACGCGATAATTTTGACAGCACTAGTTTATTTATAACACTTAAAATTAGACTTCAAAATGCTATTGAGTGTTTCCTCTATGTAATAATTCTGTACTACCAGCAGAGTGCGATATTGTAATTTCCAGCTTAATCCACTAGGGATTACTGTTGCAATACTAACCTCTATTTAACAAGAAAAGCTTATTTTCTTCTTAAAAATGGAAAGAGAATTACACTAGGGAAGAACATTACACTATGGTAAAACAACACAGCACATAACCGCCAAAACAGATTTGCAAACTGGAATATTTAAAAAAAACGTCAATTCACACTTGCAAGCAGAAAAGAATCTTCCAAAATCAGATCCCTACAAATACCAAACTTCCCACGGTAAAATAACCTATTTTATAGTTCCAACTCTGCAAAGAAATATGATTTGTCCTTCTCAAGATGGAGTAGGACTGGGTCAAAACAAACAGAGTACTTTCAATTAGCATTTCACGAAATGGCGACTGCCGTGTGGTTCATTGTAAACATGCTGGCAGGACAAGATGGCAACTGATTTTCCAACCTTTGACTTGAAGAACAAAGGGATTTTAAAACACCTCGTGGCTCTCACAGCGGAGTTTAAAATTCAACACAAAACAACACTGCAGTTTAAAATAACATTTCTATTTAATGTACAATTTATAAATGGGCCTCATACCCTTACGTCATAGCTCTCAACCCATGCACGTAATGTTTTGACTTTAAGAGCCAGTATGGTTATCTCCTCTGTTTAAACACGCTATAATGGGACAAAGTAAGACGCAAATAAAACACAATCAGCAGAATATCGTCTATCCAACGCACGAATGTCGTACTTCTCGTCGTAATCCACACGCAATGTCTGTTTGAAAACAGAAAAAACAACCACTGAAAGTTTCAAACTTTTCAGGCCTTTTCCCAGAAAAGGACTTCTCACACTGTAATTAACACACTCACTCAACTGTCTTCTTGTCTCAAACAGTCTCCACTGTTTAATGGCCTCAAACCATTCACGTTCAATTAAAACATAACAAGAAACACATTTTGAAATGATTGCCCTCATCACACAAAGGACTTTTAAAAAGAAAAACAGCCTCACACTGTCTTTAACACAAACACTCACTCCAATATTCTCAGCTTCCACTGTGATTATGTTCTTTGTCTCAAGCAGTCCCGACTGCTAAATAGCCTCAAACCATTCACGTTAACTTAAAACGTAACAAATAACACTTATTGGAGCGATTAGCCTTTTGCCGACATGTAATAACAGACAAACGAATAGCATGCAGGGTTAAATATAAGAAAAATCACCCTGCTTGTGACAAAGCAACGCCTCGTGTTATATGATTGTTGTAGTTATAAATTTGGTTGTTTTAACATTAATTGCCCAGCTATTTTCAGGAACCGGAAGCAGCAGTCCAACACAGTCCTAAAATTGTCCTGCATAAACTATTGAAGAATTTGACTTAACCGGTTTCTTCTTACCGTTGGTTTGAGCTCTCTGTGTGTCGAACGATTGCCAGCGGTTCCGGGCAACAGCCGGCTGTATAGTCTCTCCCGGTCCAACGAGAATCACGTCAGCTGGGTCACCAATTGTTATCTGTGTTTGGTTATTCTAGCGTCCAGGAGAGAAGCTTAAAAAGGAGACTAAATGGAGTCTCTGAGATTGTTTCAAATTGGTACTTTAATTAATAAAAAGCGTGGTAATGTTACAAACAGGATATTGTCCGACAGAAATACAGCTGTGTATCTGGCTCTCACTAGCGGAGAAAGAGGCCGAACCTCTCAGGTTGCGCTGTTTATATATCCTCTGCTGGCTCCTCCCAGCGGGCCGGCTCTCCACGTTTCAATGTCCATTGTTACACATATCAGAGGATACAGACATTGTACATTCAATATATATCTAAACACGCCTTTTCTCCTCCTTAACTCTTTCATGACTTTTCAATTAACACATTCTAAACGCTGTAATCAATACTCCCAAAAATACAGGAAATACTTCACAGCAGTTTGGTTCCTGGTCGTTCCAAATGTTGTCACATGCTACCCACATCTGTAAACAATAACGTACTCAAATAAACTGTAACTTATCCAACAATAATAATATCTCGACGTTGTGGAAATTGATGTGAGATATTGTACCGAAGAAGTGTGTTACATTTGAAATGGCAGAAAGTCTTGTTGCAATTTCCAGATATTAAAAGAGGTCCCTTTGAGTTTCTCTGGTAATTATCAATAGTAGCAGTTAAGTGAATACTGTTCAAACAATACCTGTGTTTGTGTTTTATAGTGATTTCTCTGTTTTATCCTTTCATAAATGTGAGGACTAAAAGGGCTGTTTAGAGTAGACTGGGTTTTATTGCCCTATGGGGGAGGGGGAGGTATGCAGGACAGGGTGCTTGGTGGGGGAAGAGTATATTCTGCTTAAGATCTCAAGCATGTCATGTTTCAGGGAAGTCTACATATCTTGAATAGTATATGTGTGGGTTTATACATTCCTGTGTGTTAATAGTTGAAGGAACAAAAAGTACATTTTTCCTCTACCATATAGAGAGGTTTTTTATAGATTCCTGAAACAATGTTCCCTTTTTCTTAAAAGTAGATTAGCGCAATAGTCTTTTTGTTTGACTTTTTTACCTGTTTATCAAAAGAGTGTTTTAAGCTATTTGTGAAGAAGGAAGATGCAGAATTAATGGTGATTTCTGTTTTGAGTGAAAAGATTATCCCAGAGTGTTTTTCTGGGTTAAACCATCGATAGGCTTTGCAAATTGGGAGGGACATTTTCCCTGATTTTAATGATGTGCATCCTGCAGGCCTTCTCAACACCTGTGGCTTTCATAGCTGCCCGCGCTGATTCCCTGTGAGACAGCGTGTTGGTATCTCCCAAATGAAACTCCACCCCTTTCTGTTGGTTTTGGGACGTGCAACTTGTTGCTTCGTCCTCTCTTCTCGCGCGGCTCAGACCGGAAGGTCGGGGCAGCCCGTGAACAAGGCCAGGAGTAGGCCTACTCCTGACATTACGCATATGATATGGCTTTGTATGGTAATGTATTATATGGTATTGCATTATTACCGTTTATGATTAAAACAGATTTTTGTTTAACCCTCGTCCTGGTTGTTTTGAGTGTTCCTTCTTTTAAAGCAAGCTCATTAGGAACGGCGCGGAAAAAAGTAGTACCAACTCCTTCAACGTCTATAGTTGTAGTGTTGAAATCAGTAGGTTTCGCTGTGCAACATCATATCATATCGCTGCTAAATTCACCTCTATAGTAAATGGTATATTAGCCTCATGCTAACCGGAGATGAAGGATTTTCAGAATAAAAGCTTAACAACTGGTTGTGCACAAGAACTTCTGGTTTTTCAGTATAAAACAGCATTTAAACTGACGGTACGTTTAAGGTGCACTATGCTATCAAAACGTTGATTTTAATTTCTAACAGTAATCAAAAAGCTTCTCAAAAGCACTATCGAAGCAGTTCCTGCCGTTGCTATGTTAGTTCAAACAGTAACAACGGACTACTTTTCTTAGCGGATGCATGTCAATTTAAATCAATACATAAAACTCTTTTTTAAATCAATAAAATCATTTTCTAAATCCATACAAGCATTTCAATTAATATTGGGAGTCATGTCGTTACTTTGTTGAGAATGTGGCCATGTGTAATAAGCGGGATAATGTGCACATTGCATAATGTGCCTTCATGCCGATCTAGATCCCTCCGCCAAAGAAAAAAAAAAAACGGCTCGTTCGCGGGCGAGAGCCATATTGTGATGGCCAGGCCTGTCATAAAATGCCCCCCCCCCCCCCAAAAAAAGAGGTTTCTATGAATCCCACCCTCAAGCATTTTTCAGGGTATGGTTCTAGGACTGGTACCAATAAATGGAGCAAGTTTCATGAATGTCACACTTTTATTTTGTACGCATAGCGTATATAATAATATGCTGACAAAGACTATGTAACATTTGTAAACATATATTTTGATTATTAGATGACAACTATGAAAAATTAAACAATACATTTTAAATCACGTTTATACAGACAGGACGTAACAATAATGATAAAAAAAAAAAAAAACTGAAAAGGAAGTGACGAATGAATTTCGACATCTCAAATACTGAGCGAAAGTTAAACCAGAAGAATCAAGACTATGAGCTACCACTAAACAACTCACAGTCTGAAAATTACCATTAATAAAAACCCTGAACGTTTACTTTTCGTTTTAAACATCTTTTTAAGGTGTAAACCTATGGTGTAAACGTGTCATTTAGAGGTGTAAACGTATCATTTAGAAATGCGCGTTCCCGTGACAAGGGGGGCATTTCATGACCGGGAGGCATAATGTGACACAACAACGGCATTTCCTGTTTCTGCCGGAGAGGGGAGGCTGTCCCAAAGCTTGCTGCTGTATTTACTCCCTCCATCTGACAGGAGGGAGCCTCGTTGAGCTGCGAGTGTGGCTACAGACGGAGTTCACTCCGTCACGGAGGGGTAGGGTCGAGAGTGGTTTGGGATTGGGCCGTAGTCTGTTCTTCTGCTCTGTTTTCCGGTTGTTGTCTGTTTTGAATGACGAATACACACTCCGCCGCCTGCTGGTAAGGAGAGTTATTGCCACTCACGCATGCGCAGTTCGTACGTGCTCGGCTGAAGTCTTTGCGGTGTGTGTTCCATGGCCAACACGCAGGAGAACACGCCGACGCAACAGCGTGAGCAGAGATGTACTGCGCAAAATACAGATAGCAGGAGACAGAGGACAGCCATGGTCAGATAGGAAAACATTCAGGAGCTATCTGGATCAGTCTTATGCGACAATGGAAACTGAACTAAAGAGAACATTTGAAACTTTAGCAGTCTGCGTGATCTGCCTGTAGGGAGGGGCGGGCCGGCCCTGAGAGTAAAGTAACGAGTTACTTTATGTAGAGAGTAACGAAGTAGTGATATTACTTCTTTTTTTTTAAAGTAATATGTAATATATTGCTTTTTTTTTTAGTAACGACCCCATCTCTGGCCAGAGTATCGGCCACAGCGGCAGCCTATGTGTACTGCGTGCCACGCAGCGGCGCCGGATTAATTTCAGAAGTGTGGGGGGGCAAAAAGTGCGTGTGTGTATTTGATGGTCAAAGAAATGCTAAATCTACAGGCAATAGCGGAATGGTAATCACTCCGCCTCTGGCTACAGGCGTGGCCATATCCACCATTGAAGTAATTTTTTCAAGGTGTATTTAATACAAGTTGTGAAATAACTGCACATAATTAACAGGGTTCCTTGTAGTAGTTCCATTTATTTTAATATGTTTATAGTTCCATATTAACTGCTGCACTACTTTGCCTGCACTTGAGTGTGTGACCCAGTTTTACCTTCACACAGCGAAATGGAGTATGGGGAGGATTGCACCCTCAAGTGTTTATTCCTGAACTTGAGTGTGGAATGAACAATTCAGCATAATGGATACTTTTACTTTTTATACTGAGCGTATATTTTGATGCAGGATTCAGACCGTGGTATTGCTACTATAGTACGTCTTCTTGGCCATTGTTTTTTAAAGCCAAATATCATGTTCTGTATGTTCCACACCGTTGTCTCTCCCTCCTATATGACTGTAATATAATAACTTCTTCACATTTTAACTAACTGGCATTTATTTATATATTCCCATTTCTGTCAGAAAAATAAGAAAAAAATAAAATTGAAAAAAAAGATAATCTGTCGTTTTATGAGAAAAAGGAAGAATTCATGAGTATTTCAAAAATAATGAGTTGGTATCGAACAATAATGAGAAATATTCCCGAGATAATCATTTAACATTTCAAAATATGGTTTATGTCTGTGTCTGATATCATATTTATTTCTCTTTTACTTACAACAAAGAAGAGGTTTAACAATTGCCATAACAACAATAAAAGACACCTTGTACACACCAGGGAGCACACCATGCATCCTTAGATAGTCTGTCTTTTAAAATGTTGAAGGTTTTTTGCAGGTTTTCTGTTTTTCAGGGTGTCCTACATAGACTGTATATATAATATGTGTCATATTGTTCAAACTGAAAAATGAGGGGGCGGGTCGGCCGGATGTGACGTCGGTGTCGGAAACGCTGTCAGGCCGGAATACTGCACGTGTTTGAGGGTGCTGCAGTCTGCAGAAGGAACATGAGCGCTCAGCTCCGGCTGGCAGAGAGGCCCGAGAGAGGACACAAAAGCTTTCATGCTGACATTTTCTGCTCACTTCTTCACCGTTAACACACAGCCAGACGACAGCACAGAGCTCAGAGGAGCGTGAAGCAGTACGACACTGACCCGTTAACGGACGGAGAAGCAGAACAACACACCGGGGCGAAGGAAGAAAGTTATCGGTCTCTGTTCCCGGGCCTGTGTGTTGTTGTCTACCCGCTAGTTACTGTAGCAGCTTCATAAGTTGTCTTTCTTACTATTTTAACTCTAAAGAACTGGTGAGAGTGTATTTGGACGTCATGGCGGACTACCTGATCAGCGGGCAGACCGGTTACATCCCCGACGACGGGCTGTCGGGAACGCAACTGTTCAACGGAGGAGACGGACTGACATACAAGTAAAGACCCCACGATCACTCTCACTCTCCTACACGGCCAAACACGACAACACACGTCTAATGTGTAATGTAGCTATGTGTGCTAACGGCTAACTAGTCCCCCCTGCGGTTGACGCTGTCTAGCAACTGGAGCTGGTGATGCCAAAGTCAGCCATCTTTCAGGGACAACCAGTGACAGGTTATTTACTGATGAGCCGACCTAATATTGGCTAAACTAAATATTTCTGCTATTTTATTTAATGCTAAAGGAGTTAAGCTCCAAAAACACTGAATGCTACATTTCGTATTATATTATCAATAGCATGTTTTATTATGTCTCACTGACAGCAAGGTTATAGAAGAACCACAGAAGACATTATACACCTGTTTAGCTTTGACTCTGGGAACATAAAATAGATATTTCCCAGGTGATGGTTCATAATGTAGGAGAGAAAATGTATGTATTCTTTCTGGACCATTGTTTACATTATACTGCCCAGCCTTCTAACATAATTACTCAGTGCGTATTCTGTACAGTTACATCCTGCATAAGACATTACACAACTGCTTCTACAATGTAATCAAGTGAATACTCATTGCAAGTAAACTGAACACACATTACAATAAAGTTACCAGAGACCAAAGTGGTATCTTCCATTTTAATCTATTGATAAATTATAGCAATAACCAAACGTATGCAATCTATTGCATTAAACAACTGTAGAGAAATATGTCTGCTTTGATGGGCTGCTTATTCATAAAAACACAATTGTAAAGGTGAACACACTGTCTAGTTAACCCTTGATTTATATTAACCCGGTGATCACAGCTGGCAGGACACCAATGCTTTCTGTCTTTTGGTCATTGGTGAAGTTTTACAACTGCTTTGAACTTTCGACAGTTTATTGTTTTCACTTTATATATATTGCACATTGCCTCCTGTAAAGGTTTATTTATAAGTGAATCATCTGCCTTTAAAACAGCAGTAGATTGAATAACAACCTCTTGGAAATAAAGGGGGGGAGCACATTCCTTCTATACACACTGGACCCAAATTTAGGTCCTGGCTTACACATCCTGTGTTGTAATGCTGGACTGTGTGGACTCTGGCTATTTATTAAAGGGTCTGCTTGCTAGTCCTTTTAGCAACAAAGCAACATATATTGTTCTGTATTTACTTTTAAGTCTCAAATTATATATCTGACATCAAAATACTTCTACATCTACCAGTTCTACAAAGCAATGTCCCCAAATTGCTATTTTTATTTATTATTCCTTGATAAACCAGAAAAATATAATTAAGAGATTTATTGAAAATAAAACTAACTATTACTTTCAAACAAAACGTTTTTATTTGTTATTATTGCAGCAATATACTAGTATTATTCAACATTAGTAAATGCTTTTTTGATGACCCACTGAACCCCTGATGCTTTGATGGTGTATTGGCTCACAGTCACTCATGTTACATACTTGAACAGGTCTCCTTTTGGTCTCATCATCACATGGCTCACTGTCTCTCCTACAGCACATGGATTGACATGATTGCAAGTAAGGAGTTATTTGCCAAAAACATTTCACACACACATTAGTACTGTAACATGACCCCTTCTGAACATTCTCCAGAAAGACATCCTTGTTATGTCCTGTTTGGAGACGGTTAAATCACATTTTTCCTTGAATCTCCTTTTCGGTGTTCTATTTCTGAACAACAACATATGTGTGCTTGTGTCTAAGATCGTTTAACTGTTCTGTTAAACCCGTCAAGCCAAACATAAAGAGTTATTGTTTCTGTGAAGGTTTGAGTAAATATGATTTTAATATAAAGGGATGATGAATTCATTTATCCCCCTGTCTTTACGTGTGATGGACTAACTGACGAAGAGCTGCTCTAATCTCATTGTTCTTGTCTCTCCTTCAGCGACTTCCTGATCCTGCCGGGCTACATCGACTTCTCATCAGACCAAGTGGTGAGTTGTCATTATGGGGAAATAAACTGTATGCCAAAACATAACATCTGATTAGTGTTACTGTGTTATCAGGGTGTCCGCGGGGTCTTAAAAAGTATGTTAAGAAAATTAAGTCTATTAAAAAGTATTAAACGGCATTTTCCAAGGTATTAAGAAGGTCCACAGCAACGACAACATGAAACACCCTTTAATTTACTGAAACAACATGTCGGGGAAACCCCCTCAAGGCGGCCCCATGCATAGCGTGCCATAAAATGCTGCTTCTTATTTTAAGTTTCGTTGCCTTGCTCCGCTCTGTGGGGGGGGGGGGGGGGGGGTTTATCTGCTGGTGGACTACCTGAGAGATATACAGCAGGAGAACACGCCGTCCACCGCGGAGAATAAACAGAAGGACAACCATGCTCCGGGGTCTTCTTTGCTGCTTTTGGTGTGTTTTGTGGCGGCAGCAGCGCCACTCTTACATGCCTGGCATATGTACTACAGGGTTTCCAGCATTTCCAGCGGTCTAGTGTGAACGGACACTTTAATGAATCGAATGCGTGTGAACGGAAGACTTTTTTGCGTTTGCGTATGCGTTTTACTGTAGCCGTCCTCGTGGGGCCGGGGTCTAAGCCAAACTATATCCGGTCACAGAGATCTGCTATTTTAAAGTAAGGTCAACACATATCGACCCTAAATATAGTCTATATTAAGAACGAGAAAAGTCTTAACATATATATCGTTTTTTGTAAACGTATGACAAATGTGTGAGGGTGATGACGTCAGAGCATCGTCCTATGTGCCGGGCTTAGCCCTGGACAGCCCCAGCCCAATTTAACCCCTGGGTATTTGTGAGCGAGCTCCTATATGGCATTACCGCTGAAGCTCACCAAAGTTTAATATATTTCATAGTTCAAAGTTTTGTCAATTGTTTTGTTTATTGGTCAAATACTGGTTTCTAATGGTTTCTGAGGAGTTTTACTGGAATGAAAGAGCACAGAGTACAGAAGGAACAAAGCAGCATACTGCATTAAACCTGACCTTCACAGAGAGGTTGAAGTTCATGTGGAGAGGAGGCTTCAGTAGTCTGTCTGCACTCTGTTTCGTTGTGCTATCTTACAATCAATATAGTAAATGTGAGGTCAAGTGTGTCGCCAATGTAACCGGTTAGAACTCGAAGTTGCGATGAGGTCTTAAAATGTATGGAAAGGGTCTTTAAAAAGGTCTTAAATTTGACTTCAGGATTCCTGCATATACCCTGGTTATGTAATCAAACTAATCTGATGTCTGGGATAGCGCATGCAGGAAGAGTGAGGATTATCAGTTTAGTGCCTCCCATCATAAATAATCCCAGAATTAGGCTCATAATGCCCCCACAAGACTGAGCAGTCAAATATGGCTTCCCAGACTTTATAATGTGTATTTACATTTGACATAAATGAGGTTTTGGATACATGATTTTGCTTACCATTATAAGTAGTGGTCCGATATTAGGAATTATGACGTCATCCCGATAAACCCGATAAAAGTATTAATAGCCCCGATAATAAACAATATATTTTTTGGGGGGGGGGGAAATCAAAAAATACTGCGGTGTGGGTGGATTGGGATGAGGGGCGCTTGTTTTTCCCTCGGCTCCTCCCGTTTTGCCAGTACTGTGGTATTAGTGGTTTAGGAAGAGGGGAGTTCTTCACAAATCCAGCGCTCCCTAATTCATGCCTGGCTGTGACGTAAATGGTGTGAAGCCAGGACAGTAAACAAACATGTCGTCGGTAGTATGGGACTATTTCAAAGTTTCAGAGTTAGATAGTTCGCTTGCTATTTGTATTTACAAATGCAATGCAGAAGTTCCACGAGAAGGGAAAAAGGCAACGAGCTATAATACTTCTAACCTGATTAGTCACCTGAAACATCGCCATCGCTACGATGGTGTGTTAAAAGCGTACGAAGACGCCTGCGCTGCTAAACTAGCAGCGAATCCAAAGCCAGCTGCAAAGGCACCGGGGCTTTTACCTATCGACGAGGCTTTTGAAAAAGCCACTTTATTTGGGAAAATAAAGTTCTTGGCTTTGTTTTGTTCATAGTAGTAATGCTCATGTCATTTGCTCACTACTAGTCTTTTGTTTACCACCAGGTGTGCAAAAACTACAGGTACATTTAATATATATATATATATTATATTATTATCGGTTATCGGTATCGGTCTTGAGAAGCAGGAAGTTATCGGTATCGGTTTCAAAAAACCAATATCGTGCATCCCTAATTATAAGGTTAGTTTCGTAATCCAAGTCGTTAAATTCAATTAAATCAGAGAGCATAACTGAATTAATGTTTTATCTGCTCTAGCTTTTTGAACACAAACTTGGTTTGTCAAAATTGCGTGAAATTGCATATTTTTTTGTAAAAACTGATGTCTGTCTCAAATGACATGCCCAAAAGGCTTCCTCCAATCTAAGGAAAGAAGTGGGAGAAAAGTAAACTCTTAGATTGTTCAACAGTCCATAAAGGGAGAACATAACTGGAACCTGTAATCAATGCAAGTACCGTACTTTTCGGACTATAAGCCGCGACTTTTTCCCCCATATTTTTTGTACAGCTAACGGCCACTAGGGAACCTCCTAAATCTATGGATTTTACAGGTAAAATTAACCACCTTTAACACTATGGGCTCTATGACCGGTCCGCGCCCGCCACCTTTAAGCGGCGGGCTCCAGCAGGAAAAGCTGGAGGCCGGAAAAGAGTGAGACAGGTAGCGCGCCAAAGTAAAAGTGGAACCAAGAGACAGAACGAGAGCAAGACAGAGGGACAATTTAGCTGCTGCGGCTTATATGCAGGTGCGCTTTATAGTCCGAAAAGTACGGTAAATGGAATTCACCAAATATCTTTTATATTATTCACTCTTGTTTATTTTATAATGTTACAAAAAACCTAAATGAAAAAGGTCTGCTGATAAAATATGTAACTATACATGTCAAATTGTGAGTTAACATTGTAAAACAATGTCCAGCCTTTATATTACGGTGGACTTTGAGCATTTGTCTGCTCTAATATGTTACTCAGGAGTTGTTAAAGTGTGTTTAAATTGTCCCTGTGTGCTAAAAATACCTGCTGTTGTCATTTGTCCAGGACCTGACCTCAGCGCTCACCAAACAAATCACCATGAAGACCCCCTTCGTCTCCTCTCCCATGGACACCGTCTCAGAGGCCAACCTGGCCATAGCTATGGCAGTAAGTCAACACATGAATGCTCAGTTTCCTTGAGTTATAAGATTGTTTTATTATTCCTGCTATCACGTTGGTGCACTGTGACAGACACACACTGATGTATGTCTGCATGCAGCTTACAGGTGGCATCGGCTTCATCCACCACAACTGCACTCCCGAGTTCCAGGCCAATGAAGTTCGGAAAGTCAAGGTATTGATGATGGCCATGTGTATGGTTTTAAACTTCATAAATGTTTCCCTTTTTTTATGTTAATCTTTTCTGTCATCTCATGTCAGCATCTCTTTGTCTTTCTCTATTTTTATTTACTGCTTTTAGTTTGAACGATTAAGAAGCGTTTCATTTCCCTGCATGCCTTGCTCCGCTGGTCTAGAGTCTAAGCCGTAAACGCTCAAATATTCTTTATCCAACCACCCACATGAAATCCCTTACATTCTTTCCTCGGCTGGCTCTTGATTCCACTTCCAAATTATATTTGTTCCTGCCCCGCTTTATTCCTCCAAACCCCTCCTTTCCTCACCTCCTTCCTTACTTCCCTCCCTTCTCCAGCGCTATGAGCAGGGCTTCATCACGGACCCCGTGGTGATGAGCCCCAGCGAGCGCGTTCGGGACGTCTTCCAGGCCAAGGCTCGCCACGGCTTCTGTGGAATACCCATCACAGACACCGGGAAAATGGGCGGCAAGCTGGTGGGCATCATCTCCTCCAGAGACATCGACTTCCTGAAGGAGGAGGACCACAACCTGCCGCTGAGCGACGTAAGACATGAGTCATTAGACATTATTAACTACTGTGGGGTTAGTGTACGTTTTTTAGGAACTGAAAAATCAAGAGTGTTTTGTTATATTTTATATATATTTTCATGAAAAACTGGAGGAATTATCCAATAGTTTTGAATTTAAGTCCGAGTCTGATTGATTCTGAATTTGTGAGACTCGTATACAACAGAGTGAAAAACTTGAACAAAAATGTCAGTAAATGAAACATTTCAAATGTTTGTAATCATAACGGTTAAGTGTATCACAAATATAACGGCATAGTTAAAATAATAATAATATGTTAGCAAAAACATAAATGTATGCTATCATTTGTGTTGCAATGTTCCTCTTTTGTATCTGCCACTACATATGGCTTAACACGTATGTGTAGTATGTGTGTGTATATACAAATGCATACATAATGGATGTTAATAGCAACCAGGACCTCTTCAGATAGTTCTGTTTATAACTGTAGATTAGACAAATAATCAAGTAGTTCTAAGTGTCAGTATGTTACAAATTATTAATATAGAAGTTTTCTTTTTATGTGGATATATTTTCTTTTTTAGGTATAAAAACCACACCGGTTCCATGATTGTTGCTGTTTTAATAATAACAGGTGTGCTTTTACGCAACTAAACACTTTCAAAATGTAGAACAAGGTTTGGCTATTTTGTGCTGTGACATCGGTCATGGATTTACAAGAACAATGCCTGAATTCCTGTTCATGACTTTTATTATGTTAAGATCTTTCATTTACGGTTAGTGTCATATCTTAAATGACAGATATCCCCCCAAAATACTAACCACTTCAACATCCTCTGAAAAATGGAGTTTCGATACATCCTTTATTTATACCCTGTGTGTAAATGCCTTGACAGGTGATGACGAAGCGAGAGGATCTAGTAGTCGCCCCCGCTGGAGTTACGCTGAAAGAAGCGAATGAAATCCTCCAGAGGAGTAAGAAAGGTGAGAATGCAGTTTATTATTCACAACGTGCATGATTTCAGTTTCCATTGCAGTTAAGATTATGACATAAACCAAATGAACTTGCATCCTGGTGTGAATGTCTGACCCCCCTGGTTCCTCCTGCAGGTAAGCTGCCTATAGTGAATGAGGAGGGGTCCCTGGTGTCCATCATCGCCCGCACAGACCTGAAGAAGAACAGAGACTTCCCTCTGGCCTCTAAAGACTCACGCAAACAGCTGCTTTGTGGCGCCGCCATCGGCACCCACAACGACGACAAGTACCGGCTGGACCTGCTGGTGCAGAGCGGCGTGGACGTGGTTGTTCTGGTGAGGAGACATTTAGTTTAGAAATGAAAGGTGAAGACCAGAGGGAATTCAGTTCCTGATTTAGGGACTGAGCGCAAACTGGGCTGCACTGCTCTGCTGGAATACATTTCAGACTCCTTGGTGCCGATTTGGAGCTTTATCACTGAGAAAGCATTGGTTGGCGGTGAATGGACTCCAAGTGTGCTCTTTTACAGATTTGTAATAGATGAACTGGGTTAACTTATTATGGCAGCAGTGCAGTGCCCATTCACTGTGGCATTAAAGTGCACGACAGACAAGGTCTTGATCTCTAAACCCATGTAATGGCATGCCGGTAATGTGTTCTGGATTCATTACATTTCATTAAGCTTTCAGGTTTTCTAAACGCTTTGAAATGTATAAAGTAAGTGCATTCAATGTAACTGTGCTCTGTGAATACAAATATCATTTGTTCTGTGTACCTCTAGGACTCCTCTCAGGGCAACTCAATCTATCAGATCAATATGATCAAGTATATCAAAGAGAAGTATTCTCACCTGCAAGTCATTGGAGGCAATGGTAACTACACTTTTCTTTACCTAACAATCGGAAAGGGTGTTTCCATTAATGCCAGAAATGAGTGTTTGCATTGAGTATACCTAGAGATGCACAAACCAACTCTGCCCCCCCCTCTCTGCTGCAGTGGTGACTGCAGCTCAGGCTAAGAACCTGATCGATGCAGGAGTGGACGGGCTGAGGGTGGGCATGGGCAGCGGCTCCATCTGCATCACACAGGAAGGTGAGTGAGACAGCGGACTTCGAACTGATTCACAAAGCAGCCCACAGCCATTCTGGAGCTGTTTGGTTATTCCATCTGCCAGTGTTAGCACAATGATGTGTAGTTACTCATATTGTTGATGTATTGGACTTTAGTTTGGGCCTAGAAAGCGTGTGTTTGCTTGATAACAACAATATATTGGCTTGATATGGCACACATTGATAGTTTTGTTCAACTTTTCATTGTATTGCGTCCTAATGGAAGTCTATTCAGAGGCTCGGATAGAAAGACGAGCATGTTTAGAATTGTGTCTTTTTGTTAGTTTAAGTGCTCTGGACTTCAGTTTGTTTTGATTGTTCTTATGCTGAGAGTCCGTCTCTGGCGCTCCTGCCTGATTACCTTTGCAGGTCATAATACACGTTAAAACACACGAGATATTACATTACATTACATGTCACTTGTTAGACGCTTTTATCCAAAGCGACTTACATACTCAATACTGTGGGCAATCCCCACAGGAGCAATCTGGGGTGAAGTGTCTTGCCCAGGGACACAACGACATGCTGACTGCAGCGGGGTTTGAACCTGTGACCCCCTGATCCGAACACCTACGGACAACCCACTACGCCACACGCCTCCGATATGATATGATTGTTGTGTAGTCAAAGATTGATCTTTCTGTGATCGTCTGATCTGACATTTAGATCATCTGAAAAGATGAACTCTTTTTGGTTACATTTTGCTAGTAGGTTGTTGCAGCTGGACTTTAAATCTTAAGTTGTCATAGGGATACGTTTGTTGGATACAGCTGTGATATGTTTGGCGAAGGTCTCTGTGTTGTCCATGTTTTTCTTGCAAATTTGCAGCATATGTTCTTGTTCATTTTCTTTGATCTGTCATCTTCATCTTGTTTGTCATCATACCTGCCTCCTCCCCTTGTTTCTCTCCCACTCCCTCTGCTTTCACTCTCTTATATTCTCTTCCCTGGTTCCCCCCTTGGTGTTGATGGTCTGTGTATATTATGTCCATGTATTTTTCCATGTCCAGCTCCCCTAAGTGTACCTCCAGCTATAAAGCTCCACAGCCCCAAAACCCCAACCACTGTTACGGGATACTCCAGTAAGTTTTGGCCTGAGCTGGTCTCCTATTGGCTCCACTATCACAGTGTGCCCGCCCTCCCCACTTCACAGCCTGCTGCATTGATTGGTTAACAGCTTTGCATAGATAGATAGAGGTAGTGGTCCTAGGTTTTTGTTTGTTTTAAAAGCTGGCCTTGGGTGTTTTGAGGTTTTGGGGTTTTGCTTGATCTTCTGTCCTCACTAATCTGTCAATCATCCTGATTGCATTTTGCTCTTCCTTCACCCACTTTACTGATCTTGCTAGCCGCATTTGGAAAGAGTTCCAAATTGAGTGAATGACCCCTCTGATCAAACGGGGAGACACCAGTCCGGGTCGGTGTCCTTCACATCTTTCCTTGACCTCATACTGTTTTCCATCAAAGGGGTTATGAAAAGACACGGGACATGTTTTTTGTGCTATCTGACCCCATCCCCCTTTAAAGATCTTGATGTTATCAGATTGAGACACAATGTGTGTCCGTTGGTTACCTTACCGGTACCGTTGGTCAGATGGTGGCTGGTTTAAGGCCAAACCCTCCTTGTGCTGTTTCTGTAACTCTGATTTGTTGGCCCTCCCATCATTGTATCCGCTATAGAACACCGTTCTCATCCACTTCCACCATCATTTGTGCTTTCAGCCACAGGGTGTCTCTGTCTACCAGAGCTGGTGAACCTGCTGCAGTGGGAGGGGCCAGACGAGTGATATTCCAGCCTGCAGCTTTGCTTTGTAATTCATGTCATTATAAAGGATCGAGGCGGACTTTATCAATGTATCTTTGTTCAGCCATTAGAATCAGTCTGCTAGTGATGCCAGCTGTGATTGTTGCACCCAAATCGACATAGTTTTGAATTGTAGCATGGCTGTATGGTGATGACCTTTTAAGCACTTTGATCACATGTTTTCAAAAGACATGAACAGAACAGTAATAAACATGATTTCTGCATGGCACAGCTCAAGTCTTCAGTTTCATGTTTCCAGCAGAGCCGTACCATGCAGTGGAAACACTTTTCTAACAGACATAAGTTGCTCCTATGTGCAAAACAACTCTACTTGTAAAAAAAGGAATTGGGATAGTTTTCTTTAAATATTCAAGCGTCGGTGTGAAAGATTAGCGTGGGAAAGAGATGTAAATAAAATTGATGGCAGTTTGGATTTTTCTGCTGACGTGACGAGTTTAACTTCCCCATTCACACTTTAACTAACATGACAACAGAAGGAGACACAACCCCAGCCTGTCTGCTCATTCACTGTGTGTGGTACTTGCATGCCCATCAAAACTGTCAGTTTACCAAATGAGCAGCAGGTTCCAAATCTTATCTGTATTTATGTTGATATTCATGTCAACAAATATAATCACATGAAAGAATAATTGGCAGTTAAATATGGAAAAGATATTCTATTAACATGAATCTATTAGGGATGCGAGAAACTGCCCATGATCAAAATCGGACAGCCCTGGCGAATATTAATCGATTATATTATATATCGCCAATAAATCAATCGCACGTGTGACGGACGGAGGGGGGGGGGCGGGGTCTGAGTGTAGCAGGCTGCAGCAGCAGCCTGCGCTGCTGGCTTCCTCCAAGTTTACAGTAAAACAAACTGGTGGTGTGACCAATGGCCATTTACAATTATTAATACTATTATTAGCATTAGTCTATATTTTGGTTGAAACTAAGCCAGGAAAAAAAAAAAACATATAAATAAAATATATAAATAAAATCGAATTTTAAAAATAATTTTCGATTAGGGAGACAGTAACGAATATTCGAATAATCGCTGGCATCCCTAGAATCTATAAAGCTTCACGTGGTGTGCAGTTTGAACATTTTGCAAGCGGTTGTCTTTGCTCTGGTAGGTTAAGAGGTTCATATGCAACTAGAACGGGAAAAGCATTATTCAGTTCAGTTAACTAAATGCAACAGCTGTATTTTCTCCCATCCTTTAATCCTCCCCCGTCTCTCCTCCTCTCCTCCTCTCCTCAGTGCTGGCATGCGGCAGACCTCAGGCCACAGCAGTCTATAAGGTGTCGGAGTACGCCCGGAGGTTCGGGGTGCCGGTCATCGCTGATGGAGGCATCCAGAATGTCGGGCACATTGCCAAAGCCCTGGCACTGGGAGCATCCACTGGTATGGATAGAATGGGTGTTATAGAATCATAATCAAAATCAAACGTATTAACATCTAAAGTGAATAAGGGTTTGTTAGTTTTTCTGATGTTACAGAGAGGATTAACAGTAGATTTTCAGATTTGGATTATGATGGTTATTCCATGCTAGACATTTTGAAAGCCTTTAAGTAGTCATCGTTCATTTCAAATGTTATTGACCTGTCACTCCCCACCCTGTCTCTCTGTGTGCAGTGATGATGGGCTCTCTGCTGGCGGCCACCAGTGAAGCTCCTGGTGAATATTTCTTCTCTGACGGCATCAGGCTGAAGAAATACAGAGGCATGGGCTCCCTGGATGCCATGGACAAAAACCTGGGCTCTCAGACCAGATACTTCAGGTACAGATACTGGGCTAATACACTGTAATATTAATAGTTAGCACCCTAGTGATGACAATGTATCTCACACTCTCCTCAGCCAGACAGTTTTTTTCATTGTCTTTTCCCAGATGTCAATCAATCAATGTTTATTTATATAGCCCAATATCACAAATGTTACATTTGTATCAGTGGACTTCACAGTTTGTACAGAATATCAGTATGACAATACGACACCCTCTGTCCTTAGACCCTCACATCGTACAAGGAAAAACTTCCGGAGAAAACCCACAGTTTAAAGGGAAAAATGGGAGAAACCTCAGGTAGAGCAACAGAGGAGGGACTTGTCTCTATTCTTGTTTTGCTCGATCTCAGTGCTGCATTTGATACTATCGACCATGATATCCTATTGCAAAGACTAGAGCACTTAGTTGGCATACAGGGAACTGCTTTAGGCTGGTTTAGGTCCTATCTATCTGAACGCTCTCAGTTTGTACGTGTTAACGATGAATCTTCCACGCAAACCAAAGTTAGCCATGGAGTGCCACAGGGCTCAGTGCTCGGACCTATTTTGTTCACATTATATATGCTTCCGTTAGGCAATATTATAAGGAATCATTCTGTAAACTTTCATTGTTATGCGGATGATACTCAACTATATTTATCAATCAAGCCTGATGAAATTAATCATCTAAATAAAATTCAAGACTGCCTTAAGGACTTAAAAACGTGGATGACCTTAAACTTTTTGATGTTAAACACGACCAAAACTGAAGTTATTGTACTTGGCCCTAAGAATCTACGAAACAAATTATCTAAAGATATACTAACTATGGATGGCATTAATTTGGCCTCCAGTGAAACTGTAAGGAATCTTGGTGTTATATTTGATCAGGATTTATCCTTTAACGCCCACATAAAATGAATTTCAAGGACCTCCTACTTCCATCTACGTAACATTGCAAAAATCAGGCATATCTTGCCTCAAAACGATGCAGAGAAACTAGTCCATGCATTTGTTACTTCTAGGCTGGATTATTGTAACTCTTTATTATCAGGGTGTACCAAGAAGTCAGTCAAGTCGCTTCAGCTGATTCAAAAATGCTGCAGCTCGTGTACTAACCAGAGTTAGGAAAAGGGACCACATTACTTCTGTTCTGGCTGCCTTACACTGGCTCCCTATAGAACACAGGATAGAATTTAAAATTCTTCTTCTCGCCTACAAAGCCCTTAATGGGCAGGCGCCATTTTACCTTAAAGAACTCATTATACCCTACTGTCCTACTAGGGCATTGCGTTCCAAGAATGCAGGGTTGTTGGTTGTTCCTAGAATCTCTAAGAGTACAATGGGAGCCAGAGCCTTTTCTTATCAAGCTCCACATTTGTGGAATCAGCTTCCAGTTTGTGTTCGGGCGGCAGACACCCTATCCGTTTTTAAGAGTGCGCTTAAGACCTTCCTTTTTGATAAAGCTTATAGTTAGGGCTGATTAGATTCAGCCCCTAGTTTTGCTGATATAGGCTTAGTTTGTCGGGGGACATCTTACTTCTTCCTTCTCTCTGTCTATACCTGTGTACTCTCATGTTCCGATTAACCCAGCTTCCCCAAATTTCTTTCTTTTTGGTGTCTATATACGCCGGGATCCGGAGTCATGGATGATCCTGCGGTCCAGTGTCCTGGATCGCGAGCCCTCGATCGCGAGTCGTGGCTGTGGTCCTGGATCATCGGTCCTGGATGGATATCCTCGTGGATTCATCTTCCTATTATACACACATGTATTTCCAAACATTTGGACTACCTATGTTGCAAATGTATTATCTTTTCAATTTACACACGGCATCTATTGCACGTCTGTCCGTCCTGGGAGAGGGATCCCTCCTCTGTTGCTCTCCCTGAGGTTTCTCCCATGTTTCCCTCTAAACTGTGGGTTTTCTTCGGAAGTTTTTCCTTGTACGATGTGAGGGTCTAAGGACAGAGGGTGTCGTATTGTCATACTGATATTCTGTACACACTGTGAAGACCACTGAGACAAATGTAACATTTGTGATATTGGGCTATATAAATAAACATTGATTGATTGATTAATCCCTCTCCCAGGACGGACAGACGTGCAATAGATGCCGTGTGTAAATTGAAAAGATGATACATTTACAACATAGGTAGTCCAAATGTTTGGAAATGCATGTGTGTATAATAATAAGATTAATCCACGAGGATATCCATCCAGGACCTATGATCCAGGACCACAGCCACGACTCAAGATCCAGGGCTCGCGATGCAGGACACAGGACCGCAGGATCATCCATGACTCCGGATCCCAGCGTATATAGACACCAAAAAGAAAGACATTTGGGGAAGCTGGGTTAATCGGAACATGAAAGTACACAGGTATAGACAGAGAGAAGGAAGATGTCCCCCGACAAACTAAGCCTATATCAGCAAAACTAAGGGCTGAATCTTCTTCCTCATTGCATTTTCAGTGGTTTGTAAAACATGACTCATGTCTGCCTTGTGATAAAGAGTGATGAGCCTACTTCCTCTCCCCTTCACAGTGAGTGCGATAAGATCAAAGTTGCTCAGGGTGTTTCTGGAGCGGTGCAGGACAAAGGCTCCATCCACAAGTTCGTCCCCTACCTGCTGGCTGGCATTCAGCACTCCTGTCAGGACATCGGATCCAAGAGCCTCACACAGCTCAGGTACTACACAGGCAGGGATACGTTTCTGTTATGCATGAGTGGGAAGTTCTAATTCAATACATTGTTTTACAAGTGTCAGAGAAAATACTGTACAATCAATTGCCGTAAACCTTGGCATAAATGTACACTAAATCATAAAACATAATGTCAAAAGTAAAATTTGTATGCTATAAAAAGCTATTTATTTTTGTAATGCCTTGATAGACCACATTATATCAGCCCAACTAAGCTGCAAACTAGTGACTAACAACGTTCTGTCAATATGTCAAAGTAAATGTACGAAAACAAGACGGCTAGCATCCTCCAAGCTGCTAATGCTCGTTTACACTTTTGTAACTAGTAGTCGGCCCCTGTCATCTTCTTCCTGGCGATTTCATTGAAGATGGCAAACCTCTGAATAGTCATGCAGCCTGTCCCTCGGCCAGGTCATGTCAAGATGTTATGACTGCATACTTGACTGACTATTGTAACAGACAAAATATTGCGTAGTCTGAACCAGGCGTGAAGTGGTGAACACTTGCTGATGATTAGATGACTTACTGATCCAGCTCACTGCTTTACTCTTGGTACTTGCCCAGTGTTTGTTTCTCCTGCCATTCTTCCTCTTGATGTCTGGGATGTGTAACATTTCCTTCCTCCCGACAGAGCCATGATGTACTCTGGAGACCTGAAATTTGAAAAGAGAACAACTTCAGCTCAAAACGAGGGTGGAGTCCACGGCTTGCACAGGTACAAACACACATGTATGAAACTTGCTTTTATAATCCAATACCTTAAACAGTTCTTAGTTCCTTGTGTCGCTCCAACCACAACAAGTTCCTCTTTAGTTCCTCCAATCTGTCAAACAGAAACCTCAGGAGCATCATGAAAGCTGTGATGTTTCTGACCAACTCCTCTTTGTCCCACAGTTATGAGAAACGACTGTTTTGAGAAGCAGCGAGCTGTGCTGCCTGCTGATGGAGACAGACACATTATGCAACTGCACTACATGCCTGACTCTCTTAGTCATTCTCTACACACACTACTAAAATCTCATAGAAATGGTCTTTAAGAAGAAGCTCTCGCTCTTCCAACGATCGATCAAGTCTTCCTGCCAGCGCCATCTATGCATTGTCTCTGTTCAGTGTAGTTGTGTGAAGACGGGGAACTAAACATGTATCAACAGTGCACGTGTGATTGTTTCCTCCAAGGCCTTCCATGTTCTGATTTAAAATAAATGTCTGGCGTGTCCATTTTAAGGCGAAAAAAGCTGTCTGATAATAAAGCCTATGTGTTTTTCCACAAACAAGTTTTTGGTCATTTTTTGAAGATCTGTGTTTTTCTAGTACTTTTTCTATTCTATACAGAGTTGATAATACAATGCAGAGACAATTTCTCAACTGCAGAGAGAGGCATATCAGAAGAAGACATGCTGCTGCTGTCATGAGTAACAATTACCAACAACCAATTAAATGTATATTCACAAAGCTGACCCTTTTATTTGAAGCGACTTGCATACACCCGATACCGTAGACATGCCTACTGGAGCATTTCTTTTCTGTTTGTCTCATCAAGGATCATGGTATTTAACTTGTAGATTGCAAGGAGACGTGGCTACAATCCATTTAGACACCATGTTTTTTTAAGTCAAAGCACTACAGAGCCAAACCCAAAAGTATTAGGACATGCTTTCTTCTTGCGTGTCACACAATAAGTAGACTATAAAATGTAAATGTTATTTAAAAAAAAAAATGATATTTTCAATACTATGATTTAAAAAAAATATTTACTATTATACTATCCAGTTTGTTTGCATACATTTGTCCACATAATTTCGACATACTAATTAATCTGTTTTCTGTGATATTTTCTACATATACTATTTTCAACCTATTATACTATGTTTATTTTAATGACATTTTAGACATTCTATACTATGTCGTTTTTGTGATAGTTTTGACATACTATACTATATTTTTTATTTTCGGCATATTTTTCTATTACCGTTTTTGACGTATGTCGTTTTGTGCTATTTTTAAGACATACTTTTCCATGTCTTTTTTTCTTTTGATATTTTCAGATTACGATATATTATATATAGTTTTTCCTTCGATTTTTTAAAAAGTATTATACCATAAACTTTATTCGATATAAGACTGTTTTTTCCCCCAACATTTGTTCAGAAATCTTTGACATCTTCGCTTTGACATTTTATACTATGACTTTCTCTGGCTAAATGATCATATAAATGAATAGTATAGTGTGTTAAAGAGAAATATCATTAATACATACCAAAACATGCTAAAATACCATTCTACTATGCCGTCAAAAGTAATATATTACAAAAAAGAATAGCATTGTATGTTGTAAAAAGTAATCAAAGAAAATTGAAAAAAAAGTCAGTTATAAACAACTAATTAAAATATATTCTATTCCTTTAAAGAAGTAATAGAATGTCATTAGGTGATTAAAAAGAACAGCATCGTATAATACTTTTTAAAATAATATTATCCTATACATTATTTAGTACAGTATGCAAAATTCACACTAAATTATGTTGTAAATAGGTCAAAGTATAGAATGACCAAAAAAATCATAAAATGTCAAAGGTCACAGCTGAGTTGAAAAACAGTCATTGTACTGTTTGCCAGAAAAGGTAATGAAAAATCTCATAGTGTAGTATGCCAACAAAACAGTCTTATAGTATTCCATCTTCCATTAAGATTTCTTTAAAGTATAGTATTCATAGTACAATTGACTCAATATACCTAGCTACTGTCCACCACTTCAAATATAGGGAAACTATATTGAGACACTTGAAAAATGACTGCAAACGCTGACTGGTCAAATTTTAACACATGTAAATACTACCTAAAATATTGCAAATAAGAGCTTACTGTAGACACATTTTCAAATGTTTAGCTGGCCGGCTGTACACTGACTCAGATTTGTAACAGAAATGACTTATCTGGCTATCTGGCTCATTTCAGGAAAAATAACTTTCTAAAATGTGTGTTGAAAATAATCAAGAACTGTATTACATGCTAGCGATTGTTAATACTTTGTTAAACTAAAACTGTGAATTGAGTTTCTGAGAAGATAAACCCTTATCATTAATAGAACTGTGCAACGTGGCATTCATTTTAACATTCCCTTTGGAGAAGACCAGTTGGTTGCCGGTCCATCCAATCAGATCACACCTGCATTTCTGCTGAGCTGTTAATTACTGAAGGACAAAGCGTGGGAGGGACTCCCCAGAGACCCCCTGCAGCGGGCAGGTGAGGGGGGGAACTGGGGGGTCCCTCCCACGGATCAGGTACCCTCTGAATCCACCGGACTTTCCAGGCTGACACCCAGACGGACCGATGGGACTGCTGCGGTCACACTCTGCTGCTCACACCTGCTCACCTGCTCTCACACACACACACACACACACACACACACACACACACACACACACACACACACACACACACACACACACACACACACACACACACACACACACACACACACACACACACACACACCTGTCTCACATCATCCATCATGTCAAAGACTAATGAACACACAAGGAAGCAGTTCAGATATACCAACTGAAGGATCAGGGTTTCACATGGGAGACCACACAATGATTCATGGAATACTAAAACGTTAAAGTCTTTCCAAATGTCTAGGTTTCATGAAACATAATGGCATTTAAATAGCTTTATTTTATTGTTAAGCAAGTTAATTGTTTATACATACATTGCTGTTGAAACCATTGTACCTATACATGTGTAAAATATCATACTTTTAAACCAAATTAAACCCATTTGAACCATTACAACTGACCACTTTTGACGTGCAAATCATCAAATGAAAGTTAAACCACTGCTGCTACTCCCTAAAGAATTATATCGTACTTTATCCTTTACTGCTTACTCTACCATCTTGTTTTTCTGAATCGCTTCCTTTTGTCCAGTCTGTTGTCAAATATTTAAACTCTATACACAATAGGCACCTTAAAAACCAACTCTATTGTAATATATGTCTACATGCAAGATAACCTTACACCAATACTGTGGATCTTTCCTCTAAATTGTTGCACAAGCATAAAGGAAAACCTTGATCCTCGGTGATGG
Organism: Pseudochaenichthys georgianus; assembly: GCF_902827115.2. Taxonomy (NCBI): domain Eukaryota; kingdom Metazoa; phylum Chordata; class Actinopteri; order Perciformes; family Channichthyidae; genus Pseudochaenichthys; species Pseudochaenichthys georgianus. Next base: position 27,715,146 of record NC_047509.1, on the reverse strand, counting down.
CCTTTAGGAGGGAGATGAGTAGCCTGACATGTGATGCAGATCATGTAGATTATAACAGTTTCCCCTTGCATGCCTTGCTTTTTGAATCTGTGTATTTCATTTGTATATATTTGAAACTAAAGGCCATGGTTGTTGTGTATTTTGGCGGATTTCTGGCAACAATTTCTTGTTAATCGAGCTTTTACTGCAGCCATTTGTCATTTAGTATTTCTGTCTACTATACATTCTACAAAGTAGAGATTCTGTAGTTATAGTGTTTTGAAAGAATTGCAAACACCGGACACTCCATCAAACAGAGCTGTTCCGGATCAAAGGAAACAGAATTTAGGTTGTTGTAATACATTTAGTATTAAGGTACATAGCACTACTGTTTTCTATACATTTGATGACATTTAAGGAAAAAAGCAGTCTAAAAAAAAAGAATTCTGCTTCAGAAACTAAAAGGAGCACAATCAAGTGATCTATGAACTCATAAGATTATATCAAAAGATATGCAAACATATGCAATATGTTATACAAAATAATAGTGTTTTTCCTACATTTAATGAACCCTTTGAACATTGACAGAGTGAGCGAAAGTTTCAAATGGTTCTGTTAGAAACGTATGTCCATACAAGATTTAAATACTTTCAGAACAATCAGAACAAATGTTTTGGCCTTTTTCATTCTTATAAAAACACACGATAATGACATTTTCAAATGGTAAAGATGTAAACCACCTTACAAAAGTAAGCATTTAAGTTGACCTGGGGTGTATTTGAAATTAGGAAACGTTCAAAAGACAACATGAAGACAGTAGTGGTGAAGTCTGTCCAGCAGGAGAAGGGAGGGAGTCCTGTCAGGAGAAGTGAAAGTGAAATCAGTCTCTGCGAGTATTTAAAGAGGAAGTGTGACTCCCTGAGTTGCTGGCAGATGGGACAACAGAGGAGGACGCTGCTGCTCCGAGATGTTGGTGAGCTGAACAACTCTTAGAAACTATTATTCAAACTTTACAATCATGTGAGTGTTTTATTTATACCCGTGTCTTTCTTTATTTCCACTTTGCTTTCACTATTGGCTTTATCAGAGTCCTCATTTCACCTCTCCCTTTGTCCTGCTTTGACTTGTTTCACTTTGTCCTTACATTCTTCTCACACATCTCATTGTGCTGCTTGTCAAACTGCCTGATGTTTCAACTGTCTTTATATTGTCCGGCAAAGCCCTCTTTATCAAGGGTGGAAGTCAAAGTGACAAAGTGAAAGGTCATCAAAGTCCTCTCTGTTTTCACCAACTGCCTCTTTTCTGTCCAGATTGAGTTCTCATTTTCAGGCTTTTTCAAACCTTTGAGAACATGAGAAATGAACGCTGCTTCGAACAAGTGTCTAAAGGCTATTTTTAGCCACGAGAGTCATATGATGTAAACGTCTTCTCTCCAGCACTCCCCTATCATTTGTCATTCAATCTTTCTTCCTTGTCGTCCTTGCTGACCTCTCGCGGCCCTAACTGCTACTTAACTTTCTATTTATTTCCCGGCTCCTAACAGATGATACAACAGGTTTTTCAAGATGGTGCACCATTTCAAAAAGACAAAGAGCTACCTTTGTGATTCTGTAAGAGATAGGCATTCCTCATCCAACGGACAGTCTGGGAAAACTTGATAAACAATTACCAGTACTTCCTTTAAGATTGATCTTATCTCTATCAGTTGCTAAGATACACATTTGCAAATATTGTCTGACCAGACATGAAAACCTTTTCACAGCCGCTGTATATACGGTTTACTTAAAAAAGACTACATCAACAATGCATTGTGATTTCCAATGATTTTGAAGTGTGCTTAGATTGAAAAATGTAGCAATAATTGCATCATATTTTCTCACAAACCAATTTCATAAGACATCAATACTTTCAGTTTGATCATAAGCATTTTTGGTGCTTTCCTTTGTAAAAACTAAATGTGCTTACATGGATTTGTGGCGACTTTTCAACCACTTACAGCTGAGTTGATGGATGATCTTGTTTTATGTTAAACCAATAACCCGTGATTTCAGATAACCCTACAGTTCTGTGTCTGAAGGTGAAAACTGGAGGAGCTAGTAACACAAATAGTTTTGATGTTTAACTTAAAAAACAACCAGCATTATGTATATCACGTTCTTGGCTAATACGCTTAATTCAACCTGTTTAGAATGGATTTAAAGGGTCCATCTTCGCACATTTCTAACTTAATGAATTGGGTTTTGTAGAATGCTGTCCTTTACCAATCACATATTTTACATATCGAATTCATCAGACATATTTTCTGTAATCCAAAAACAATGTAATATAATCATTGGACTTGTCACTTGCAGGCTTCAGCTGTTCCTTTTCTTTTTAGCTGTGTTAACCTGATGACCCGAGCCCGGGCCTGGAGCTCGTTTTAGTGGGTGGGATTGTAACGGAACCCATAATGCAGCTGTAATTCTGAGCTCCAGCTGGTTATAGGCTCCGTTTCCATCCCATGATGCACAGGACGTCCTGAGCACACCGGCGGAGTTAGAGCACTTTTCTATCAACAAGAAGGTTCCTCACAAATCATTGATCAAAGGAGATTACTCGGAATTTCTTAAATCAGTTTAACTTTATTGTTCTTTAGGGGAAAAAACGATTGATTTATAACACTGGTAACGGCATAGAGAAGTATACAGTATACATGCCTCAGTTGACTGAGGATAAAACCAAAACCAGTTTAGCTTATACCAGTCTACACATTCTGATGGAGATGGTTCAAAGTGAATTGGTTTTGTTTCTCTCAAACACAAAAGGAAAGTCAAATGAATACCATGGTCTCTGTTATATGCTGCTTTTCCATTTTGACCCGGATGCATAGGAGTGTAAAGACTGAGTTTGAAGGTGCTTTTCCTCAATGACACGTTTTCTCCCGGATTGCTGAGAACAGGAAACGCAACCGGGAATTTCGTGTCAGCAAAGAATGACACCTCTAGCACCAACTGCACATCATTTGGAATTCTCACTTTTTAAAGTGGACATTCCTTTTGTGTTTTCTGTATAATAACTCTAAATGTATATATTTTGTATTATTCTCCTTATGTTTGTTCAGTTATTGAGTACATTTCCCATTTAGCATTTATAGCTTACTCTTGTTTTCCCTTACTTCGGGCAGCACAGCTAAAATACGATATGGTATTAATTGTTGACACAGAAATGCTTTCTTTAAATTCTGGTACATTATTTGAATATAAAAACAAGCATGAAAAGGTCCCGTTGTTATCTTTATTGTTAGGATAGAAAAAGGTTTGCAGTATCACGGGTCTCCCTGGCCATATTTAAATGTAAAATTGCATTGGAATTTATATTTAACATTCTTTTTTAGGGGGAATGTTGTCATATTAAATGTCTTTATTATTATGATGCAGCTTCATAGTCCTTTGGTATGTTTAGCTACAGTCACTTTATAATGGTATCGTTTTAAGGTTAAATAAAATGATAAAAACACTACATTATATGAGCAGTGAGTCAGAGAGCATGACTGTAGTGTGTCCTGGATTTGTATTAGACACAACTGAGCAGAGTCCACGTTAAAGAGGACATGATCTCAGTTATCTTTTGGCACACTGTTGAAATATTCTGTTAAAATAAAAAATATGAGGGCTTAGGCACATCAGCTGGTGTTCCCTTCACCTGAATAACGCTCTCCAATGTCGCTCCCAAAGGAAGTGTCAGGGCAGTGAGGTGAAGGGAACCTCAACAGTATCCCGTCCAGGAGTCCGGGGTGTCTCTCGTGGTTTCCTCAGCTGATCCTTTCATGCATGATCAGCTGACTCATCAGATTGTCCTGCATTTCCTTTTCATGGTCCATCAGCCTCTGCAGCCCGGCGTCCTCCACCACGAACACTCCTGAAAGCAGGGTTCATAATCAACGATGGTAACTGTCAGTGCCTTTTTACTTTCGCTATATATCAGTAACTTATTCAGTCTCTCTTCTTTGAAACTGTCAAACTGTTGGAGCAGTGTAAAAACTAATAAACGCTGTTTTGTCAAGTGTTACACTGTTTCTGCTGTGTCTGATTGAGGTGTGTTTTCTATCATCATTACATTCTCTGGTACGACTTTCTGCAGAACGAGTATTTCTGATGGGTGGAAGTAGCAACTTTTCACATGACTTGGAGGAGGCACAAAATGCTTCCTCATTCTGTGGCAGTTTGTGGCCACAGTGCTCAGTTTCAGATTATTTTACATCTTAAATGTGTGGGCTATTTGTCTGACTATAAAGGGCAGTTTGGTATATTTTGGGATGTACTGACAGTGTTTGCAGTTTCTACAGACACCACACAGATACTGATGCCTCAGCCAAAGCCCAAAACCACCAAGTTTATGCCTTTTAAAATGTGTATACATTATTTAAATATATATATTTGTTTATGGAAATGTAGGATTTGAATCGCGTCCACGTTCAATCGTCACTCAGATACACAGCAATGCACACGCAGAGAAATGTAGATTTAGCATTTGACCTATCTTAATATAAGATGCAGTGGGCATTTATTATATAAATGGCCACAGGGTACCAGTCCCCACTTTGATTTGGTTACTGAAACCAGTGACCCTCCAGTTCCCAAGCCAAGTTCTTATAATTATGTCTCAGTGCAGTGTTTTCTTTCAATGTTTAACGTGATCTGTACGTTTTGGACCTCAGGATCCTGCAGGTTTGCATTTTTCCTTAAAACTTTAACGTACTGGTGTTGAAGGGCTGCATGTGTTCTGGTGGGCTGTACTGCTCCTCCTCCTCCTCCTCCTCCTCCTCCTCCTCCTCCTCCAATGTTCCCGGGTGCTTGTTGAGACCTGAGTGACACTCACCTAAAAGGGGCTATTCAAATCAAAACAAATCACGTTTTATTTATATAGCACATTTTAAAACGATTTTTGGTCGAGCCAAAGTGCTGTACATGCAATAAAAACACTTTACTACAATAGCAAACAATCATTTACAGCAACATCAATCACGACAACCTTAGAATAGTGATCTAAGGAGAAGATCAAGAGTGTAAATATTTAGCATGTGGCCTGTAGATGTTTAACATTAAAATCATAATGATCAATTCAATTGAAGAGCAACATATTTAAATGAAAAAAGGAGAAAGGTTAGGTAGGCACATGATTGCACAGGAAATATTGCTCAAACATAATACAGACAAGTGTGTCCACAAGGTTTTGGCCATACAGTTGCAGTTACTCTGCCACACACTGGAGGGCGCTATTAAGCTATTAAGCATATCCACTGGTCCGACACGGAAATTCACCTCGGGAGAAACACGGATTGCACTTCACTAGTTCCGCAAAGGAAGAAAAAAACATCCAATGCAGTCCTTCTTCACAGCCGATATCTGACATCGATCAGCGGTTCCCCGTAGGGCTGTAACTGACATGTGCAGCGGTGTTGGACCTTAGTAAAGCCTGCATCACAGCGAGCAGTGACACCGGGTCTGAACGGAGGGAATGAGCAGGGTGTGGATGTGCTGATAGCCTGACAGTGCTAGCTCACCTGTTAGTGTTGCTGATGGAGAACACCGAGGAGTATTCGCCCCTCCGGATCACCCCGACCGTCCGGGCGCTGAGCTCCGCACTGCGGGGGAAACGAGAGGATGTCCTCGATGGCAGCCGGGAAAACGGCGACAGGATCTTCCCTGAGACGGAGAAGCTATGGTTCAAGGAGAGCAGCGCTAAAAACCTCCGGAACAGGGACTTCTTGTCGCCAACCACGATGCTCAACACGCTGTATGCGGACGGGCAGGTTGGTTTGACTGGTACTTGGCTGTTGGGTTTTCTAGTAACGTTATTATGAAGGGGTTTATTGTACAGTGTGTGGTGTTTAATACGTTTAATGTTAACGATATATTCATATAAAACCGCTTCATACCCATAGTCCTCTCATGAAACGCTAGCTGGTGTTAGACATTAGCCAGTTGAAACTTGTCACGCTTTGACACTGTATTCTTCCACTCAGCATTAAAGTTCCCCTGGTGTTCGCTGTGGTGACGGTGTTTTTGTTTAACGCATTAATATTTAAATGGTCGGAAGGAGCTTTCACTGTTCGGAACGTGACCTGGCCAGTAGGGGCTGGGGACAGGAACTATCTGCTTCATAACGCTCAGCTGAGTTCAGCTGACAGAAAAACATAACGGAATGCTGACTTGAATCCTTCAAATCCCCAAATGTTAATGTTTGAGTGGTACTGAGACAGCTGAATTGATCAGTGGCCGTTGACTTTGCCCCATCATGATCGACCAGACATGAACAGCCTGCGGCAGTAATTATTAACCCGTGAGCTGCAGATGAAATATGGGTCAAACACGCATAGAGCGGCAAGCCAGAGAAGCAAGTCTAACTGTGCAGCAACATTAACACACGGAGGCCTGCATAGCTTGTTCGTGTCAGTCTTTCTCAAAATAGGACGCAACTAAGATTATGTCTCCTTATAAATACTAACAAATGTTTCTATGATGTATCAACATGTGACATCAACAACATCATCTTGTTGACATGTTGTCAACATGTATACTGATAGAATATAATTGAAGGGATGACACACATGGTCACACATGCAGAGCACACAGCACACCATGTTATGCAGATGCCAACATCTGATATGTTTCCAGTGACATTGATATGCATCTCTATAAGATCATGAACACAAATGCAAGGGGAAACGTTTTTTAGACAGGCACATCTATGTGAACTAAGGTTTTAAATGACATGCTAGTACAATATCCTCTTATGTCAGTTGCATGCTATTTCACTGTATCAAACCACCTCTAGTTTGTATGCATATGCACACAAAAACCTTCTTTTAAATATATACATTTGGTGCTATACTTTATATTAGGCACCCTATCCATTGTAATTCAATCATTACATGACTTATTGTGCTGATGCATTTTTATTTCTGAGCTGAGCTCATGTTCAATACATTGAACTGTACTGTTTACCATGTGTTGTGTAATTCTACATATGATTAGTTAACTAAAAGTGATAAACAATTACCTACAATTCCTTTTTTCCCCCTTCTCACATAAAGTTGAATTCATGCATGCATACATTAGTCTATAATTACCTGCTATCTCCGCCCAGGTCCCTCCAGCAGTGATGTCCAGGGTCCTGTCCCTGCGTGGCAGTGGGGTTCTCCCTGTGGCCGGTGGGGAGGTAACGGGTGAGGGTCTGAGGGTGAGGGTGGACCGGGCTGCAGCCTTCAAAGCTGTCCTGGCAGATGCAGCCACAGAGTACCTGAAGCCCTCGGGCCAGAGGCAGGGCTGTGTGGTGCTCAACTGCCCCGCGCTGCACCCTAAACCCAACACACCCACTCCTGACACACTGACCCTGGGCCAGCTGAGGACTGTTCTGCTGGCTGACCACATGGGGGCGCTGCTGAGAAGACAAGGGTAAATCTACAGGTTAATCCCACATTTCTGAACTATCTTGTGCCTAAAACTTTAATAGTTTTACTCTATCAAGGGGTCTTTAAATTATGTTGTTTATTATCAACAAGAAAAAACCTTGTGTTTTGTTGCTTGTATGGGTATTGGGGATACATTTTTAGGCTTTGTTTCAATCTTTTCTTACTTATTAATGTTCATCAGTCAAATGAATTGTTCCATCATCTGTGTATAAAATATAAGTCTAATTATCAGCCATAGAAGGAAACCCCACTTCAATCACTAAAACCTCTTTACCTGTTCCAGATTGGCAGTGTCTTACTGCCCCACGCTTCCTGAAGACAGCGACATCATCACCTTTCTCCGAGCCCTGGGCATCGATTGGCCGACAGCTCCAGCCAACTGGACCAATGAGGAGCGGGAGGAGAAGATTCAGGAGGCGCTGGAGAACTCCCCATACAAAGAGAGGGAAACAGAAAGAGGCAGGAGAACCAGCGGAGGAGGAGGAGGAGGCGGTGGCGGAGGCGGAGGAGGAGGGAGGAAGGCAGAGGAAGGGGAGAATGAGGGAGGCCTCAGGGTTAACCTGAAACGCGTGTTCCAGGAGGAGGGGCTGCTGGGATACGACCCCAGCATCGGTACCTGCACAGGTGAGGCCTCAAAGACATGTTTTCAACAAACAAGATATGACATATTTATTCATGAGCTTGTTGTTACCTTTGGGTAAAGTCAGGCTAACTGCTCCCCCTGCTTCAAGTCTTTATGCTGAGCTAAGCTAGCTGTTTCCAACTCTATACTTAAAGGTCCCCATAGTAGTTTCCTACTTCCTATGATGTTACAATCACTTTTAATAACCAAATGGCATGTTTTTCTTGTACTGTGTATATTAGAGCATTACTGCCACCTATCAATCAGTGGAACTGTGTGAAATACTAGCAGAACAGTTTAACACGTCATCAAGATGGGTCCTCTTAATGGGTCCTTTAACAACCAACATTTAATCACTACTTAGCACTCCTAGAGGTCAAAACTCCACCGTAAACATTTAAAATACAAATATGAGTTAAGTCCCTCAACTATGATAGAACTTTAATTAGTGTTATTCACAAAATGCTTAACTATTTCCTTCAAACCATTGTTACCATGCCTTTAATAGAAGAGTAGCGAAACAGATAGTTGGCATGTAATGTTAACTGGTAGGACATGTTTGTGTATCTGTTCCAGTTCACAGAGACAGTGTTTCCCACCTGGCGCAGCTGGACCGAGCCACTGCTGACTGCACAGTAAGACACACACACTATGCAGTTTAAAAAAAAATTCTCATTAAAAATGACATAAAACAAAGCATTGATTCATATGCCCTTGCTTCCTCTTCTATAGGTAGCCATGGCAACAGTGTTACATGTGACTTCCTGTCAGGATGAGTTCCGCCAGCAGCAGATAGCAGTGCTGTGGAGAGCCAGTGGAGCGACACACACACAGGTAACCACACACACACACACACACACACACACACACACACACACACACACACACACACACACACACACACACACACACACACACACACACACACACACACACACACACACACACACACACACACACACACACACACACACACACACACACACACACACACACACGTACGTATTACCTTGTGTTCCTATCTTTACCTGCTCTTGTCTCTGTGTCTGCAGAGACATCTGGTGTGTGGGCCGGTGAAGACTCCTGGCTCTCACCTCACCGCTGCACAGTATCTGCAGTAAGTCACATCTCACCGTCTGCCTCCTCTCTTGTGTATTCTCAAAGTTTCTGTCTCCTTCTAAATGTCCGCCTCCTCTCTCCCTGTTATGCTCTCCAGTAGACAGAGGTTTATCATCACCAAACACTCTCACTAGGATCTCGTCTGCACTGTGACATTGCAGTTCTAATTAAACTAAATTAAAAGCACACTCGTTGGTGTTAATAGGGCTTTAAGAGATCTCTGTGATATCACGTCATTTTAGCCCAGCTGTCTGTGTACATGTCTAAAAAGCGCCTTGGTTTCCTCTCCTGCAGGCTGAGAAGAGGGCAGATGAAGGAGGCCTCAGAGATGAAGTATGGAGATCAAGTAGAAGGTGCGTATTTATGTACATCCTCTTTGTAATGTGCCTCAGAAGCAACTTTCTCCTAAATGTCTCTTATATCTTCTGTTGAGAGAGAGAAGTCGACTCCAGATACACAAAATGTCCTTAACCATACAAGTCTACTCTCACCGTGATGAGCTAATAGATCAATCCTACTTGAACACAAATTAGAGGCGTGCGTGAGGAAAATACTTTAATAATCTGATCATTATAATAACTCTAAAACACAAAATAAACAATGTTTTATGATATTTACGAGTTCTTTTATTCTTCTCAAATGTTTTGAACATTTTGTAGACCATGAAATTGGAATCTTTGGGCCTTATCACGTAGGTGTGTTCCAGAAAACCTTAAAAAACTTGACCTAAGACATGATCAAAAATGTGTAATCATATGCTCCTCAGTTCTCACATTGAACTGACAGATGCTGAATATGAAATGAGTGTCCTGCAGTGAAATACAACCTCCTCCTTTTTGTCCTCTTGTAGGTCAGACGTGGGATGACATCATCAGGGTCATGACCTCTGCCACCGTCAGATTTGAGCTGCTGTCAACGGTCCACACCAGTCCTGTGAGTCATCATCAGCTGTGTGGTTGTGAAAAATGTAGTCATTCAATGTTATCCACGTATTTACAGGAAAAACACACATTCACTCGCACTGAGTTATTCTCTTGTATGTGCCACCTCCAATGATGGGTGCTAACATCAGACCATGCATTTAATTGATGTGTATTTGTCAAAAAGTGCCATATTGGTTCATTAGAATAAGGTCACTGATGACAATGTGCTCTGAATTTTTACAAGTGGTGCCAGAATGATTGACAGCTGTCTGTTTAGGTGACACTGGACGTCCAGAGGGAAGATGGCGTGTCCACCAAAGGGCCGAGAGGAGGAGTGTTTGTGATGTATAACTGTGCCAGACTGCACACTCTGTTCGACAGCTACGAGAGAGGGGTGGAGAAGGGTGAGTTATGCAAGAGATTCATGTTTCATTCCTCTGGTCAACGACGTGACAATCCTCTAACTCAGACTGCTGCGGCCTGGCAGCATTCACTTAGTCTAAGCATTTAAAGAGACAAGGCATACTTCATCACATTTAAATCAATATTTCAGTTAAAAAGAAGAAGGCACAGCAAGAGTCATAAGAGTTCAGCAGGAGTGTGATGATATGCTCGGATAGATCACAGGCTGAATGTATTGCTCTCTTGTAAAAGTGTTCCGTCACACATTTGAAAGAAATCAATACAGACAATGAATGTGGTGAGCTAGCTCTATATTATCACTGTTAATAAAAAGAGACATCAAAGATTTGCTGCCACTTTGGTCCTGTAGGTAAACGGAGAAATGCAGGACAGTGGTGTCTTTTCATCAGTGGTCTTATGCCCTAACTTCCTATAGAAGTTACAATGTTAGACAAATGATAGTTAATCTACTTTTCTTATCATACAAGAAGATGTCTGACAGTAGGGAAAGACCTGTGGTAAAAAAAAGTGTCCAAGTCATTCAACTACTACTAAGTAGTTATAGTACGTTTTTCGTTGAGTGTTTTGTACTTTACTTAGTATTTTTGTATTCTGCTACCTTATATTTATACCCCACTACATTTCAGATGCAACTATTGCACTTTTTTCCTCAGCGAGTTACTTTACAGACTCCAATTTTTCTCAACCGATAAATGATGATGTAATATGATAAACTAAGATAAAACTATACATTAAAGGTGGGGTAGGTAAGTTTCAGAAACCGGCTCGAGATACACTTTTTGTTATATTCCATGGAATGCTCTTAACATCCCGATAGCAATGAATATCTTAAGTGCTTTGACAAAAAATCCATAACAAAATGTCATCTGTAGAAGCCGTAATACTGTAAAAAGTACAACCAATCGGATTGGATTGTTACCTGTCTGTCAGCCTTCCATCGGGGCACAAACTTATCTCGTGCCCTCATTGGTCATGTGCGCGTTCGTGTGTGTTGGAGGAGGGGCTCTGTGAGGAAGTGGCAGATTTTCTCCGGTTGTGTATTTTCAAATTCTAGCGATCTCGAGCCGGTTTCTCAAACTTACCTACCCCACCTTTAAGTGCTAATATAATTGAACGGGTCTGTTGGAGAGGCAGCCCGATAAAATAAATAAATAATTTTTTGGGGTTTGTTTATTTTAGTATTTTATTTCATTTTAAGAAAATCAAATAGCTCTGGAAAAAATGAAGAGACCTCAACAGACATTCCATTCCAGTGTCTGTTGAATTCCAACACAGAGAAATGTTGTCAGTAGTTTGTAGAATAAATAACAAAAAAATACATACATAAAACCACAGAAACTGATCATTTAGCATTGTTGAATTGTATCGTATTCTATTTGTCATGTCGTGTTTCTGGCTGTTTACCTGCAGGTCTCTACCCAGAAATCCCTGACACCTCCAAGCTGGACTTCTCTGCTCTGAAAGAGGAGGTACCATGTTGTTTTATTAAAAATACGTTAAACTCTTCTCACTTTCCTCAGACACACTTCAGTGTTAATCCTTCCATGCTGTCTGTGTTTTGACTGACAGGGCGAGTGGCTTCTGCTGTTCAATTACCTCATTACATTCTCCGAGCAGCTGGACCAATCAGGACAAGCGTTAGACTGTGAAAGGGGAGGAGCCAGAGTCAACATTAAGACTGAACAGGTCAGGGGATTGAGATTCATTTATCACTAAACAAAGAGGGGCATTAAACCAAACTTGGCTGTTATGTTTATGTATATACATTGATTTGTTTATACATCATTATGTTTTTCTAACTCTTGTTTGTGTTCCTCAGATCTGTAAATTCCTCGTGTCTCTCAGTAAAGACTTCAGCTCGTACTACAACAGAGTCCATGTGCTGGGGGTGAGGATACATTTACTTTTGATCATTTATACACTGTCGTCAATAAACGTAGTCTTGTACTTGTACAGTATATATGACCGTGTTTATTCACTGAAAGGGAAATATGAGCTCAGGAGATGTGAGTCAGTGCGTTTTGGTGAATATTACTATTTTTAATTTATATATTTATAAACAATTTTAAACAGGTGTTTTTGTCTATGTTCCCCCACTGTTGAACAGAGATTAGTGTGCTATGTTCTGGTTATTTCATTGTGACTGACAAACATTCAAACAATGTTGAAAAAAAACCTACCAGTTGTATGTAGTATGAGTTTCTTCTAAATCTTGCTTTTGGTCTGAAATCCCTATTTTTCTTTCTCTTTCTTTAACCCACCCACACATTTCCTCTTCCCCTTGTCTTTCTGTCTCTCTCTCCAGGAGCCGCTGCCTCATCTGTTCAACCAGATGTTTTGTCGTCTGCATCTGTTGAGAGCGTTGAGAGAGCTCTACCACAGCGCTCTGGAGACCCTCAACCTCCCCCCCATCAGGCAACTATAGCCTGGGATCTCTGCTGACCCTACCTCTTCACCTATCTCACTTAGACACACACTCACATGTGTTTTGCAACTGTAGCTTCATCACGTACACACTTCCTTTAGCAATGAACATGCATTCAACTAAGACAATCCCTTATTTTGGCAAAGTTACAGCTCAGTCTGTGGCTGTGACAGTCGAGTGTTATGTTATACAGGTGCCCACTATAAGAGATGAGACATAAAGTACTAAAATATGACCCATACATCATGACATGTGATGTAAGTAACTTCTCAATTGTTCAGCTTGAATTTCCTGGAGAATGTGAGCTGTTGGTATGTTGAAGTATCAGTTTCACATTTGAGGTTATGCTTTGTTTCTTACTGAGAGTTAGAGGAGATTATCACCGCTCTAATGTCTGTACAGTTAATATGAAGCTACAGCCAGTTAGCTTAGCTAACGACCGCAAGCAGAGGGACAATCTCCAATATACAAGTTATATCTTGTATTTGTACAAAAGTATAACAAAAACATTATGCGTTTGACAAATGTATGACTGGGTATTTTGCAGGATGTTAATGGTCGATGAAACACATAACCGTATTAAAACTAGAAATGTTGTTTTACACTTTGGTTTTTGAACATTTTGGACAAGAATATAAAAAACAATGACAATCATGTTGTCCATATTCACTGTACTTAAGAGAGTTGTATCAATCTTATCCTCTAACCCTCCATAACAAGGCTAAGTGGAGTTCCAAAATGTGAAAATATACATTTAAAACAACATACGTCATGCCAAATGTTGTATTAATTTCCAATTCTAACTAAAGCCTTTATTTTACCTTTCCAAAAATCTAATCAGGGTCAAATGTTTCAAGTAGGTTAGATTGAAACTAACAGTATTATACAATTTAAACGCCTCTACAATTTATATTTCTGAGAATGAAAAACATTTGTATTAATCATGACATTATGCATCGAAAAAATAGGAGAATCAAAAATGTCCCAACTGTTAACGGTGAAATTGTTATGACAAAGTCAGACAGGACATTTTAATATACCATAAATCAAGTTATTAAAGTATTGGGTTTAATTACATTAACAATTAGATTTAAACATAAGGAAATAATAACATTACTGGGTGCGTCACCTCATTTAAACTCTACACCTTGTTTCACTTTCTAATTTGCCTCAATATGATCACAGTCCCCTATTAACTGTCACTTAGACATATGGGTGTCTTACTCACTGCCTGAAAAGAGTCGTTTTGCTTTTAATAAGCCTTGCTTTACTGTTAAAGGCCCCTTTCATGTACGTTATCCACCGTGTATTTATTAATGACACAAGATTATTTATTGTCATTTAAAAAATGGTACAGATAATGTATTCTGCACATGAGTCTTACTTGCTGTGTTGATATGAGTATTCAAAGCCCTCCTATCCCTTTTACCCTGCTTGACAAATCACAGATGTTTAGTATCAATCCTCATGCCAGATGTTATAGGTGTTCATCATTGATTGACAAAGACAGTACATTTAGGGCATCGTGCCATAACGTTAGGAAATGCATGAAATGGCATGAAAGTGATATATATGGAGAGTTTTATGCCAAAAATGTTATTTATACATTTTTCTTAATGACCTGAAATTGATCCTTGAATAATGTGAAATGTGTTGCCATTACCCACTATCTGTTCAAATGTGCCATAACTTGTTTAAAAAGCTCTGATATACATTATTTAGTAAGTTGGTGTTTTTATTTTATTTTGTATTAATATTTCATGTTGGAACAAAACATACACAAGTCTAAAGAAAATCTTACTCCTCACTGCATGACATGTTGTTTGACCCCTGCAAATGTTGCTCGTCTCTGAATGGTGTTCTTAATATTTAGTTTTTTACATTTCTTTAGAAAAGGGACTTTCAATATGCGGATTTCTTTACAGTGACTGGCTTGATGACCACAGCTGTAATTGCCACAGTATTAAAGGGAATAAGCAGAATGAGGGACGTTTTGATACCCTATAGTGTCTCTGTAATATATATATATATATATATATATTTATATAATAGATACAGTATGCCATGTTTTCACCCTCAGGCCTCAACATCTTTGACCTTCCCCTCCTCTCTGCTCCCATCGCTTCTATCATGTGCTGTGTTTTATTCTCACATTCAGTCTAGATGCAGCTGATTATTGAAGTTCAATTGCTTTCCTATCAAATTATTCTTGTGTACATGATTACATTCTTGATGTGGAGACTTTTCAGCTGGAAACTAACCAAGATTACTAAAATCCTAGAGCATAAATAAGGCTTTTAAAGTAAGAATGAATTGCTCATCGTATATGGCTTTATAATGGATATTTTCAGTTTTACTTATCTCCTTTTCAGTATTAAAATAAGTTACATTCTAAAGCACCAGCTGTTAGCATTTCAATCTTCAGAGTATGTTCTTATCCTGAAAAATCTCCACATAGCGTTCTGACATACATAGTGTGTATGCCCATCTCAATGTAAACACATCTGCCCGCCAACAGTTTCGGTGTCGTGTCTGCAGAATTAAAATAACCATGACAGACTCTCCCGCTGTGTGCGTGTGTCTCTGAGAGATGTACATATGTTATTCTATAGATGAATCCCCTAAAGCACACGGCCCGAGGCGACATACATCTAACAATAATACTACACATTTCATGGATATACAGTAGAGCTGTTAACAGTGATCCATCACTGAAGATATAACCCCGGTAATGTGGCGTGCCATTTGTCTTTGCCCTTTTCTCCGTTTCCAGTCGTTCCTCTTGCCTGGAGTCCTGACTTCCTTTTTTCTTCTCTTTACTTCCAACTTGTTGACTCTATTTATAAAAGTAAGGCACTTACTTAATTTCAAATTTGGTGTGCTGACATTTCTGCTCAGATATATTTCAGGGTAAAAACATGTAATACTATGAGTTATCCTGTTGATTACTGATTTTATTTTTCTCAGATGAAAGCATTATCCTACAGAGTTCTGCAGGACAAAGTGAGAGACAGTTCTGATATTGTATTCACAAAACCCTCTGCTGACTTTGTAAATACCAACGCACGCTTCACGGTGTAGTTTGTTGGATCCTACTGCAGGTTTCTTTCCTCCATCTTTGTCTCTACCATCAATACTTTAGAGTGGTGTGTAATGCATATATCAGTAAATCCGTATTAAAACAGCTGGTACTGCTGCATTCCAATTTGAAATCCGTACTACTTTTATATGCAGTTGCAATCATGTGATTAGGAGTTAATGAAACATGATATCTAATGTATGTATGATGCCATCTGTTACCTGACTGTTGTTTTTCTTCTCATTTATCAGTTGATGGGGGGGGGACATTACTCAAAAGCACAAACATTAGGGCTCAACCGATCAAGTTTATTTGGGTAAGTGCCTATTCAATATATAAAGCACACTTAACTTATATTTTAAATGTATTTCTTTAAAAAACTAACAGTTGTATGTTTAAAATATGTCAATTAAATCAAAGACACACACAGGTGTTTCTCACCCACATCCTTCACCTAATCAGCATTCAAATTAAATGTAATATACTTTCCCAGATATGCTAATTGCACACATGTCAATAAATGATTACTGATTACACTCACTGGTTGATTTGGTTGATAATTCCCATTGTGCACTGAAACTAAAGAGGTTTCTCAATTTGTAAATGTCCCCTCCTCGACTCCTATCCTCGATACTTAGTCCCGCCCACAGGAGATGCGAGCGGAGGACTGAGTAGGGGAACCGAGGAGAGAGGAGGGGAAGCAGCAGGCGATTAGAGAAATGAGAACTCCTCTCCTCTGAGCGGTTATTTTAAAGAGACGTCCATTAAGGATGACAAGAGGCACAGCAGCCCTCTGTCTGATGGACAGATGTGTTCATGACGACTTATATATTTACTTTGATTCATTGACAGTGCGGTATAATGAGACAATAACAGACCACAGACCACACACACACACACACACACACACACACACACACACACACACACACACACACACACACACACACACACACACACACACACACACACACACACACACACACACACACACACACACACACACACACACACACACAATTTTGTTAAAATGCCTAGATTGCCTACTCTCAAAGTCATGTATTATATTATTGAGTCAATAATATAATACATTTACCGTACTTTACCTGAACCTCATCATGACACTAGAGAGGACGGCAGGATTGTAATTTCCCGTGTTCAGTGAATGCAACAGAGGCAAGACACCAGACCAACCAGAGAGTTGAATGGAAATAAACGTCTGTCTTATTGGCTGACAGGTACCTATGCAGCCAAATACTGAAAGCATGGTAACTGAGCGTTATTGGTTCATGTCCACAGGAATTCCCAATTAGCTCAACTTCACAATGAAGGAATTAGTTTTTGTAATTATCCATTAAAAAAGATCATTACACGCAACTTAAAATAAAATGGGGGATGATTATGCTGTAGTGGGATCTTTCTTGAAATGGTAATTAATGAATACGATAAAAAAAGTGTGTGTGCGCACGTGTGTGCAACTCGATTTTGACAGGATAACAACTGGTGACTTCTAGAATTGTGTGAGTAACATTCTGTTTTTAGACTTCTCTGTTTCAGTGTGTGTACTCTGTATAAATGCTCTGTAGTTGATCTGACTGAAATTGTGATTTTAAATCTCAAAACCGCTACAGTATCTGTCAGGCAGAAACTTGGGACAAGTAATTTGACTGAAACCTTAAAACTGAACTAACTGACTGCTAGGGTTAACTTTGATTTAAACATTTATATATCCTTTATTTAACCAGGTAAAAAAACTCATTGAGATTAAAATCTCTTTTCCAAGAGTGACCTGGCCAAGAAGGGCAGCATGTACAAAGTTACAACATATAAAACACAGACATGAAAGGCAGACAAATACAGCTGTAAAACACGAATAAAATGGCACATTAGCCAGTCAATATGCGAAGTAAAACAAACTATTAAAATCATTCAAAAACTGGCAACATTTTAAAACATACGAGCACTCACATCGACCAATGGTGTCGTGTTCTCTGTCCTTTTGTAGAATACTAGGAACTTTATTGAGTAGGTGTAACTGTATTAAGGGTTAAACTCATAACTTTATAACTTAGGGTTTAATGTAATTGTAAAACCATTGGGCCACTGAAAAGACACAATAACAACTCAGGAGGGAGCCAGTCTAGATTTCCTTTTGAGGGCCACCAGCTGCAGAGAGTTAACTAATTAAAGGGACGTGGCCCCACAGCTGTGAGAACTCAGCAATCAGGTGTCCATTTTAGGTAGCACTTTCCTGGAGCGTCAGACAGACGAAGACTGACAAAGACAAAGGAGTCCTGCTGGAGTCAAAGACTGACAAAGACAAAGGAGTCCTGCTGGAGTCACGAGGGTGGCAAAGAGGAGGCAAATCCTACTTTGATTGAGCTAAGTATCGCTGGTGTTTTATTTTATTTGGTTGTTTAGCCCCTCAGGCTATAATCATGTGTATTTTCTCCATTCCTGTTTATGTGTCTTCTCGCAATTATCACTGGCCCTGTGTATCTCATCGATATAACCGGCCTGCTCTCGTCTATCCCACGTGCTCCACTGACATCCAACATCTAGTTTCAGGCGGCCTGTGGAACTGCCAGTCAGCTGTTCCTAAGGCTGACTTCATCTCTGGCTACGCTTCCCTGCAGTCTCTGGATTTCCTTGCTCTCACTGAGACCTGGATTACTCCATCCAACACATCCACCCCAGCAGCTCTCTCCACAGCATATTCCTTCTCCCATACACCCAGACCCACTGGCAGAGGAGGGGGCACTGGTCTCCTGCTCTCTCCCAAATGGAGCTTTTCCCTCTTCAAGCTACCTAACTTCACTCCTTCCACCTTTGAATTCCATGCCGTCACAGTAACCCATCCTATATTAACCATTGTTGTTCTCTACCGTCCACCAGGCGCCTTGGGGGACTTCTTGGAGGAATTAGATCATCTCCTCTCACACATCCCTGAAACTGGCCCTCCCGCTGTACTTCTCGGAGACTTCAACCTCCAGACAGGGAAGACATCTGAACTAACATCTCTTTTAACCGCCTTTGCTTTCTCGCTGTCTCCGTCCCCACCAACTCATAAAGCTGGCAATGTCCTTGATCTCATATTCTCAAGGAACTGCGCTACTTCTAACCTCTCTGTAAACCCGCTCCACACATCCGATCACTTCTTCATTTCATTCTCTCTACCCCTTTCCAAACATAACAAACTAATCTCTTCTCATCCTGCACCTGTCCGCCGTAACCTTCATTCCCTCTCCCCCTCTACCTTTGCCTCATCGGTGCTCTCAGCCCTCCCTTCCTCTGATTCGTTCCAACTCCTGCCTCCAAACTCTGCTGCAGAAACTCTCCTCTCTACACTCTCATCCTCTCTGGACTCTCTCTGTCCTCTCACATCTCGGCAGGCTCGTCAGTCCCCTCCTGCTCCCTGGCTAAATGACGCACTGCGTGCTAATAGAACCGTCCTTAGGGCAGCAGAGCGGAAACGGTGGAAATACAAACACCATGACGACCTCCTAACCTATCAGGCTCTCCTCTTTCTCTGCTTCGATCTCTCAGGCAAAAAGCACTTTCTTTCAAGATAAGATCCAAACTTCCTATTCCAATCTCAAAAAACTATTTTCCATCTTCTCCTCCCTCCTGGACCAGAGCCCCTTCCCCCTACTCCCTTCTGTCAAGCGACTTTGTTAACCACTTTGAAAAAAAGGTTGATGATATTCGCTCTTCTTTTTCTGACTCACCTTTACTCACCGCTGGGTCACCAGACCCTCCTTTCACCCACACACTAACCTCCTTTTCCCCTCTCTCTCCAAGTGAGGGTCTTACCCTCATTACCTCTGCCCGCCCTACCACCTGTCCTCTGGACCCTATCCCTTCAAACCTCCTTCAGACTATCGCTCCTGATATTCTACCGTTTCTCACCCATTTCATCAACACTTCTCTAACTTCTAGTCACTTTCCAAACAGTCTCAAGGAGGCAAGAGTAAACCCTCTCCTAAAGAAACCCACTCTCAACCCGTCTGATGTTATAAACTACAGGCCTGTCTCTCTCCTCCCGTTCCTGTCTAAAACACTTGAACGCGCTGTCTTTAAACAACTCTCCTGTTATCTCCATCAGAACAACCGTCTGGATCCGCACCAGTCTGGTTTCAAGGCAGGTCACTGCACAGAAACTGCCCTCCTTGCTGTCACTGAGGAACTGCACACTGCTAAAGCAGCCTCCCTCTCCTCTGTCATCATCCTGTTGGACCTGTCTGCTGCATTCAACACGGTGAACCATCAGATCCTCCTTCGCACTCTCCAAAAACTTGGAGTTTCAGGCTCTGCACTTTCCCTCATCACCTCATACCTCAAAGACCGCACCTACAGGGTTACTTGGAGAGGGTCGGAGTCCGACCCTTGTCAATTAACTACAGGGGTCCCTCAGGGCTCTGTTCTTGGTCCCCTCCTCTTCTCCCTGTACACAAACTCGCTCGGATCTGTCATTAGCCCGCATGGTTTTTCATACCACTGCTACGCTGACGACACCCAATTAATCCTGTCCTTTCCCTGCTCAGAGACCCAGGTCGTCGCACGCATCTCTGCTTGTTTAGCTGACATCTCTCAGTGGATGTCCGCTCATCATCTCAAGCTCAACCTTGACAAGACTGAACTGCTTTTCCTTCCGGGAAAAGATTGTCCCACTCTTGAACTAACAATCAACATCGGCACCTCTGTTTCCCCGACTCAGACTGCAAGGAATCTGGGTGTGATCCTAGATAACAACCTGTCCTTCACTGCAAACATCGCTGCTACAACCCGCTGCTGCAGATACACGCTTTACAACATCAGGAGGATACGTCCCCAGCTGACCCAGAAAGCGACGCAGGTTCTGATCCAGGCTCTCGTCACCTCACGCCTAGACTACTGCAACTCCCTCCTGGCTGGTCTACCTGCATGTGCCATCCGACCTCTGCAGCTCATCCAGAATGCAGCGACTCGTCTGGTCTTCAACCTCCCTAAATTCTCCCACACCACGCCGTTCCTCCGCTCCCTCCACTGGCTTCCGGTAACTGCTAGAATCCACTTCAAGACACTGGTACTTGCGTACCACGCTGCGAATGGATCTGGCCCTTCCTACATCCAGGACATGGTTAAACCGTACACCCCAGCACGTGCATTCCGCTCTGCATCAACCAAACGGCTCGCTGCACCCTCGCTGTGAAGGGGACCCAAGTTCCCATCAGCAAAAACACATATGGGTTTGCTATCCTGGCTCCAAAATGGTGGAAGGAGCTCCCCATTGACATCAGGACGGCAGAAAGCTTACACACCTTCCGGCGCAGACTGAAAACTCATCTCTTTCGACTCCACTTCGAGCGATATAACTATTAACAAAGCACTTATATACTAATAAAGGACTGCCTTACCTAAAGCCAGTTGAGTAGCACTTGAAATGTTTGGCTCTATGAAACCTGATGTACTTATATGATTCTGTTTTCTTCAAGTTTGTATTTGTTGGTTGAATGTACTTATTGTAAGTCGCTTTGGATAAGAGCGTCAGCTAAATGCAATGTAATGTGTGTACATATTCAATTAAGGTTCATGTACCTTGCACAGCAGTAGGCCTACGTCTTTGTATTCCTCTCTGTATATGTTTATAATCAGTGGCGTTTCTATATGTACAAAAGTGGTGGGCACAAAAAAACTCAGATGTCTATATATAAGCTTCTGCAGAGAGTTCATGGCTGGTGAGGCGCTGGCACTGACTCTTCAGGTTTACAACTATATTAAATAAAAATATAATATTATTTTCAAAAGCTTTTTTTGTCTGATGCTTCAATTACTATTAAACAGACAGTTCAACAGAAGGATACCCAAAAAAAATGTAATTTTATCATTTAAATATTGAATTGTTCTCTCTTAGTAAGATCCCATTTCAATAAAATTGCAGTCTTACCTTGACTTGAAGATGAAGTCCATTGCCTATCCTTCTGGACAACAATCTCTATTACTTTTTTGTAAAAGTCCTCCTTATCTTCTTGTAGTTTCAAAAGTCATAAATCTAATCTAATCAATAGATTTATGATTCGAAAATGACAAAAGTAGGGTAGACATGTGGATA
Organism: Pseudochaenichthys georgianus; assembly: GCF_902827115.2. Lineage (NCBI taxonomy): Eukaryota > Metazoa > Chordata > Actinopteri > Perciformes > Channichthyidae > Pseudochaenichthys > Pseudochaenichthys georgianus. The sequence goes on along the minus strand of NC_047509.1, from coordinate 27,693,032 downwards.
TTATCCGGCTGAACAAAACCTGCATTATCTAACAGCTACGTTCCCACAGATCTTATTTGAGCTATTTTCTAAATCCTATGGAGAAATCTCGTTGCCTTTTTGTGGAGGAAAGCCATGCGCAGCTTACTTCCTGGTTTTAGGACGCCTCACTGCAGCTCATCTCTTCTCCTCTTCACACACCACACTTTTCGCGCACACGTACTTACAGCCAAATCAGCTCTGAGTGATGTGAGATGACGTATGGTGGGGATGGCAAGCACTTTGCCCCTATGGTCATTATTTTTTGCCACACACATTAAATAGGAAAATACTCGGAGCATGCGCAGTGTAGTTTTTGGCAGTCACCGTTCACATAGTCAGAGGGAGGGGCAGGATCAGGTTTGTCCCACATGGCTCTAAACAGCTCAATAGGCACACACTGTAGACACTAATTAGAAGAGCACAGACTAAACAGAAATGTACAGACGAATCAAGATGATTAACATGATCTTAAAAATATTTTATATATTTTTAATTTATTTTTTGCATTTTGTTGTAATCATTATTTTAATACTTTCTGCTGACACTAGGTGGGGCTGTGCCCCACCTGCCCCTAATGACCAGTCGCCACTGCCTATAGTACCAGTATGTTGCACACATAATATTTTTGAGAACATATTACTCTCTTGATGTATGAAGTAGTGATGGCGAGATGAAGCCTTATGAAGCTTTGAAGCTTTCCAGCCAATTGGTTCGCAAAAGGGTTCATCTCATGAGGCTTCATCATGGGCTTCATTTGAACACAAGCCCCCCCCTGTTGGTCAAAGTGTGTAAAACAGGCAGATTGGACTTCTCAACAGTGTGCTCTCTCTCATACCGAGTCCCCAATGAGTAAAGCCTTAGAATACCTCTAAACAACGAACAGAAAATCATATTTTCATGTTAACAATATTGTATTTATTCCAGTTTAATGATTGTGATTGAAAAGCCTAAGGAGGCTGGTAAACATTGCAAAGAGGGATTTGTATTCCTTAATAATATTCATAAACTTAACCATGTTGTAGCCTGAGAAAGGCTAAACCAGATCAAAGAATACATTTATTAACTACATTATCTCATTTAGCTGTAGCTTTTATAAACAACAAAAAAGACGTATGTCGTTGACCAGGGACCCTGCGGTCATGAGTCAACTGCTTTCCAGCTGAGCCACAGCACACACACTGAAGCTCCGGAAAAAAACTGCAACATATGTATTCCTGTATTTATTGATGTTTTATTCCTACATTTATTTATGCTTGTATCTATTTATTATGACATTTCCGACCTCTATATGAGTGAGGGTCTGAGCTCTTTTAATTACATCGTGTCACCAGCGGGCCCGGGTACAGGAGGGGTACTATGGTTCTTATTATACATCCATGGGTATTATGAGCGTTGTGGTTCAACCATAGACTGTATGGGTTCAACGGTTCAACCGATCTGAATCGCTTCGTGAAGCAGTCACGTGGTGTCGACGGCAGCGAGGCTTCGGTGTCATCGGTGACGTCCACTGGCCCAAAACGATACAAGCCTCGATACAAGCTTCACACAAAAGCTTCGGGGATTACTCGACACACGCTCCGAAGCCCTCGGCGCAATACGTAACATCACTAGTATGAAGGTTCCCAGACAGACAAGACATACCATGCACCTGTTCTCGCTCTCAGCTTCTTCCTCTTCCATTACTTCTGGCATTTCTTCCAGAGAAAGTCAGGAGAGTGAGAGATGGTCCAATTCAGCTCGTATTACATTTTCCCGGAAAGATAGCACACAGAGATTATGTGTTAAAACAGAATAACCAGACCACTGTTAGATTTCATTTGAAATAATGGTATGAATGCCTGACATTTACAACCCTAAATGGCGGCCGATAAATGTGGTGAGCCCAGTTTAATGATGTGTTTCCTACTTCCTACAACCTGTCCTGACCGACAGTAATGAGCTGCATTCCGCTGTATCGCTCTGTTATCGACTGGATATCCTTACGTGAGCACACAGGCACACACACCCTGCAACATATAGACAGGAAAATCACATGTAGGTTTAAAAATAGCCATACAGAGTTAGCAGGTAGAACAAATACTATATTTTATAAGAAAGAAGGTCATCAGTCAGACTCTTGTGACCTATTTGAAGCGTCTTTGAGCATTAGGAAAAGCGCTATACAAATCCCATGTAATATTATTATTATTTTTGTATTAATAATAATAGTCCTGTGAAGAGCTGTAGACTTACATTCAATTCAACAGAAGGTCGAATGTTTTGCACTCTCTAAAATGAGAACCTATACCATGAAGTATGAAAGGTCAGTTGTGTAAAATGACTGGAGGTCTACTTCCACATCAGCCAGACTATATTTAGGGAGGCAGAACAACAGATTGACATTGGAAATATAAGTAGAATAAATCACTATTACTACAGCTTTTGGAGGAACATGTCATATGTCTTGTCATTTTAATGGTGCATCTGCGCACACAGATGCATGAGCCAGGTTAAAGAGGTCACTGTTACATGTTTTCATTCGGGGAATCATCTGCTCCCGGTTCTGTTGTGTAACAACAAGAGCACAAATACAGCTGCTTTGTTTTTTGCTCACTGTTCTGCATATTTACTCGAGTTATAATCACGATGAATATTCAACCGTCAAGCATGACTGCACAGAACATTCTCTCCATTTTTCTTCACTGTATATCATTATATATATTTCTAAAAAGGATGTTTGTGTATATTATGTAGACACATGCCTCACATGAGCACGCACTGTACTTTTCATGCGTGTGCTTTCTCTAGGGATGAAATATTCCATATGACTGAAAACTCCTGACATTAAACACAGCTGACTAGAAGGCATGTGAGCATCTGATGTATTCTCACTGCAGCGCAGCATTATCACCACACGGTGGCGATGTTTGGACAGTTTTTCAATCATTGTCACTGTGCTCCTGAATTTACAGTAGTCAGACACACAAGCTTGAGCTGTAAAGGCGATGAACAGCTGTAAATTATAGGTCAAACGATGCCTTTAAATCAGTTAAAATTGTATTACATGTTGTATATGACTATATATTTTATTATGAGTGCAGATTTTCGGTAAAAATGTTTACTTATGATTACAATATATTATAATTTTGGTAAAAACAGAAGCATGGTGTCTGTAAAAAATGTGACTTTTAAATCAACCCTCTTCTTCTTTGGTGTGTCAAATTGAAGGACACATGAAGAAGAAGCTAAATATGAGCATCAGCTTTCCAAACATGAACTTCTGTCTGCCAGATGTCCACAGCTGTCTCTTCAGTCCCACAAACACTTTTTTGTTTAGGGTTGTTTCCTATTGTCTGTTATGTCATCAGTTCTCACTAACTACATCGCAGCTGCTTTAAAAGATGTTGCATATGTCTCTTTTTCAATAGTGTTTTCTGGCTGTAGCCTATATATGTCAAAATACACCAAATGTATTTGATATGATCACATTCACATTCAGTTGTGGGCAAGGCAAGGCAAGGCAAGGCAAGGCAAGGCAAGGCAAGGCAAGGCAAGGCAAGGCAAGGCAAGGCAAGGCAAGGCAAGGCAAGGCAAGGCAAGGCAAGGCAAATATCCTACTTTCGAGCAGTCCATCTCATAAATGTCATGGAGAAATTAATTAAGTTTAAATTAAAAACATTAAAAGAAAAAAATACATGGATAAAAGTTACAGTGCAGGCTAAGATATGAATAGTTCAATTAAAAGCAGCGACAAAAAGAAAAGTCTTCAGCCTGGATTTAAAAGTAGTAAGAGTTGCAGCGGACCTGCAGGTTTCTGGGAGTTTGTTCCAGATATTTGGAGCATAATAACTGATCGCTGCTTTACCATGTTTAGTTCTGACTCTGGGGACAGAAAGCTGACCAGTCCCTGAAGACCTGAGAGTTCTGGATGGTTCATAATTTAGCAGGAGGTCAGAAATGTAATTTGGGCCTAAACCATTCATTGCTTTATAAACCAGCAGCAGTATTTTGAAATATATTCTTTGACACACAGGAAGCCAGTGTACAGACTTCAGAACAGGAGTGATGTGATCCTCTTTCTTAGTGTTAGTGAGGACTCGAGCAGCGGCGTTCTGTATCAGCTGCAGCTTCCTAATAGATTTTTTAGTGAGACCTGTGAAGACACCATTGCAGTAGTCGAGTCTACTGAAGATAAAAGCATGGACAAGTTTTTCCAAATCCTGCTGTGACATTAGTCTTTTAATCCTAGATATATTCTTTAGGTGATAGTAGGCTGATTTAGTAACTGTTTTAATGTGACTGTTGAAACTCAGGTCAGAGTCCATGACTACACCTAGATTTCTGGCTCTATCTGTTGGTTTGAACATTGCAGACAGAAGCTCAGCGCTCACTTTTATACGTTCTGACTTTGCTCCAAAAACCATTACCTCAGTTTTATCTTTGTTTAATTGGAGAAAGTTCTGACACATCCAGTCATTTATTTGTTCAATGCACTTACTCAGTGTTTGAATTGGAGCATAGTCGCCTGGTGAAATTGTTACGTAGATTTGTGTGTCATCTGCATAGCTATGGTAACTTATTTTGTTGTTTTTCATTATCTGAGCCAGTGGTAGCATGTACATGTTAAAGAGAAGAGGCCCCAAGATGGAGCCTTGAGGAACCCCACATGTCATATTTGTCAACTCAGATGTGTATGTACCTATAGAAACAAAGTTGTTTCTGTCCTTTAGGTAGGATTCAAACCAATTTAGAACTGTTTCCGAAAGTCCCACCCATTTTTCCAGTCGGTCTAGTAATATGCCATGGTCAACAGTGTCAAACGCAGCACTGAGATCTAATAATACTAACACTGAAGTTCTGCCACTGTCTGTGTTTAAGTGGATGTCATTAAAGACCTTTATAAGAGCAGTCTTAGTGCTGTGGTTTGGACGAAAGCCTGACTGGAACACATCGAAATAGTTATTTAAATGCAAGAAATTACTCAACTGTTGAAAAACCACTTTTTCAATGATCCAAGTGTTTCAGGCCTGATTATTTGTTCCAATACTTCTCCTCTGTTTGAACTGACCTGTAGGAAGGGTATTACTTCAAATATATGTTTGTTATTGGTAACACTACTTCTTGTTCATCAGTTTGCCGTCTACATTTTGAAATGGGATTGTTTTCACCCAGACAAACACTTCAAACTACAGCAGTAAACCTTGCTGACTCCAGACTTCAAATGTTATGTCGGCCGTAGCACAAGATAAATTACAATGAATCTTTTTTTGCACTGCAGTCAGGGCAGGTCCTGGAGGCTTTATCCTTTTCATCTCCCTCACCGCCAATCAGAAAGTCCCCTATACAAGACCCCCGCTTGGTTGTCAATCACTCCCCTTGGGCGATAGGTTGGAGACGAACAAAAGAGGGAGGAGAGCGAGAGAAAGGGAGAGAAGATAAAACAGGACGGGGCTGGATGTGAAAGGGTTTGATAAACACAGGGATGGGATGTTAGAGAGAGCCGAGCATGTAGAGTAATCGCTGAGTGGATCCACTGTCTTGAAGAGAGATGAATGAATGGGGTCAGGGACGCCCCTGAGAATAAAGAGAGGGAGAGAAAGAGAGAGAGGAGGCTGGAGAGAGTGAAAGAAAGGGGGATAACAGAAGGTAGGATGGAGGAAATGGACTGCGAACGACAGCAGTGAGGTGTTAAATAACAGAGACATGGAGAGGAATCATGGAAATGATGAAAGGAAGTGAGCGAGACTTATCAGGAACAGAAAAGAGGAGAAGGAGGAGAGAGCATGAGACAGAGTGTAACTGGCTGGAAGACCAGGAAGTGAGAGGAGGAGATTATAAGAGGAGGGGTAAGAAGAAGGAAAGGAAGCATTATAAAATAGTTTGATGGGACAGAGAGAGAAAAAAGTCAAAGCTAATGTGACTTGTTACCTGGAATTAGAAGTAGACACATTATTAATGCCAGACTTGTAAAGCGGAGGGAGGCTGGTATTTTCTACCCCTGAACATTCCCTTTTAGTTGCTTATTGAATTCTTTAATGTTCCTCTAAACAGAAAACACAGGGGAAGTAAATATACTATTGGTTTTATTCCAAGGTCATGTGTTGTATTCATTTTGACTGAATTACATAGTGTATTTTCCATTAGTAGTGGTATGGGTATGGCTTCTAAATATACCCGTGGGAAAACGTTACTGTGGAGAAGAAGCCAGTAAGAGGTATACATCGTACTTCAACTCATTACAATTAGTTATACTTCATATCAAATGGACCCAGAATCTGAACATAAAGTGCTTTGATAGTAATGTTATCTTACAGAGATTGATGTCATAGTTTACTTTTCTTATTACACTTAGCAGACCAGCATTTATCATTGATTCTTTTCTCGAGGACTCAGATAGTTTGTATACAGTTGCTGAGCTTTTGCTCCAATGATTTGACTGGGAACGTTTCATATATCCACCCAACTGCAAGGCAAAACACATTGTTTTTTAACTTAAACTATTTCCTGTTTTGTGCCTCATAATGGACCTTTGCATTTACTGTTATAGGTATTAAAGCCCCATATTAAATATGTATGCTGTCTGGCCTATAGCTTGTTCGAGTAGATGTAGAGCTGCATTAACATGAGTTTTTTCCTTATCAAGACGAGACTTACCGATACAGACACCATGTTAATACCAGGTGTAAATGAACCGTGTGAACCACAAACAAACACAAGATAAAATAAATGATGACAACACGGTGCGGTACAGTGGGCTGTGGAACATTCATATCCTCTGATCTCCTGCAGCAGGTAACATAAATATGTATCTCCACTCTACATGAGAGGAGATGCAGCCGCTTCATCTCTGACACATGCATGTCAACAGATTCAACATATTACTCAAGACTGCACGCTGCTCACATCTTGTTGCCGTGGAAGCTGAGACGCTCTATTAACGGCTTTTTTTAACAGGATGATCCAGGTAGCTTGGATAATTTAATTGCCACAGCCATGAAGATTGATAATCGCCTCAGAGAGAGACGTAGGGATAGGACTAGCTGTCACTCCAATCCCAGCGACTCCTCACTTCATCCCCAAATTGACACTGCCACTACCCCAAACCCCAGATCTTTCCCGACTCCTTACTCAGCCTGGAGATGAGCCCATGCAAGTGGGAAGGGCCCGCCTCTCACCATCTGAGCGTGCTAGAAGGATCCAGGCTGGGGAATGTGTTTATTGCCGCCAAACCAGTCATCTCGTTTCCTCCTGTCCTAATCTGCCAAAGGGTCAGGCTCGTCAGTAGCTGTGGGGATTCTGGCGAGCCCTTCCTCCTCTCTCAACCCCCGACCCGGAACGCAGCTAGAAGCCATGCTTTGCTGCGACCAACAGTCCCTACCCCTGCTCGCCTTAGTGGACTCGGGGGCGGATGAGAACTTTTTGGACATTGACATTGCAGCTCAGGCAGGAATTTCCTGCGAAGTGTTAGATTCACCTCTTAGTGCTAATGCTCTAAATGGAAAATTCCTGGCCCAAATCACTCACCACACCAAGCCAGTAAACCTCATTCTGTCTGGAAACCATCGTGAGTTTATTCAGTTTCACCTAATTTCCTCACCTCATGCCCCCATAGTGTTAGGTCATCCCTGGTTAAGAACACACAACCCCCAGATTGATTGGGTAACTGGCAAAATCATTAGTTGGAGTTCTTTTTCCAAACTGGACCTCCGTAATGCCTACCACGTCGTCAGAATCCGAGAAGGGGACGAGTGGAAGACAGCCTTTAACACACCACTCGGTCACTTCGAGTATCTGGTGATGCCTTTTGGACTGACAAATGCCCCAGCAGTCTTTCAGTCGATGGTGAACGATGTGCTCCGTGACCTCCTCAACCGGTCAGTCTTTGTCTACCTGGATGACATCCTCATATTCTCTCGTAACAAGGAGGAGCACATTATCCATGTCAGGCAGGTGCTGCAGAGACTCCTGGAAAACAGACTCTTTAGCCGCGTTCACACTACGGTACTTTTCCCACAAAGGTTCATGCGAACTTAGTTCATGCGAACTCTTTAGTTCGCATGAACTAAGTACAGATCGCGTTCACACCGGAAAAAGTCCCTGGGGGTGGATTAGGCAAATGAAGCCGCTGACGTCACTTCTTCTTCTTCTTCTGCTTTGGGTTTACTGGCAGGCCGCAACCCACTTCACGGCGTATACTGCCGCCCAAAGTCCCCGGCCGGAAGTCCCCGGAGTTGGGGACTGGCTTCAGTAGAAGCTGCTGGGAGTCACAGCAGCTTCGACTGAAGCCTTCCGAGTAAATCGCCAGAACGCCGACACCTCCTCATCTCCACCGCTCCCATGTTTTATTTTGTGTTGCCATAAGTTAGTCTCTCTGCGTTTCTGCGCTGGGCTAATGCTAATGCTAATAATGCTAATGCAAGGATAATAAAATGGCGGCTTCACAAAACTTTTTGGGAGTTTTACGGGGCGTGGTTTGCAATCCGCCCAGCCAATCAGAAATATAGCTCTTTTCTCAAAAAAGAGCCGTTCGAAAGTCCCTGCTCTCTAGCAGGGACTTTCGAGGGGGTAAAAAGGTTCGCATTAACTACTTTTAGTACCGGCTCTTTTTGGTGTGAACGTGATCATGAACTAAGTTTGCATGAACCTTTGTGGGAAAAGTACCGCAGTGTGAACGCGGCTTTTGTGAAGGCGGAGAAATGCGAATTCCATGTCAACACAATCTCATTCCTGGGCTACATCCTTGAGGAAGGAAAGCTTAGGACCGACCCTGACAAGATCCAAGCGGTGGCGGGGTGGCCCAAACCAACCTCAGTTAAACCGCTTCAACGGTTTCTTGGTTTCGCCAATTTCTATCGGCGCTTCATCAGGGACTACAGCAGAGTGGCGGGTCCTTTAACCAGACTCACTTCCCCTACAACTGTTTTTTCCTGAACCCCAGAGTGCGATGCAGCCTTCTCAGAGTTAAAGAGACTCTTCACTACTGCCCCTGTGCTCATCCACACTGATTCCTCTCGCCAGTTCGTTGTGGAGGTCGATGCCTCCAACACCGGGGTAGGGGCAGTTCTTTCCCAGCGCTCGGAACGAGACCAAAAATTGCATCCATGTGCATTTTTCTCTCGCCGCCTAACCCCAGCTGAGAAGAACTATGACGTGGGTAACAGAGAGCTGCTGGCTGTCAAACTTGCGCTAGAGGAGTGGAGGCACTGGCTGGAGGGAGCTGAACTCCCTTTTATTGTATGGACGGACCACAAGAACCTGGCGTACATCCAATCTGCCAAGCGCCTTAACTCCCGTCAGGCTCGATGGGCCCTGTATTTCTCGCCGCTTCTCATTCACCCTCACCTACCGTCCAGGGTCACGGAACCTCAAGCCTGACGCTCTCTCTCGCCAGTTCGCTTCCGAAGGACCAGCTGCCAGTCCAGACACTATCCTGCCTGCCTCCTGCGTGGTGGGGGCTGTTACCTGGGAGATTGAGTCATTGGTCAGAGAGGCTCAGCGAACGCAGCCTAACCCAGGTAACTGCCCAGCCAATAGTCTTTTTGTGCCTACCCCTGTTCGCTCCACGGTCCTGCAGTGGGCACACGCCTCTCATCTCTCATGTCATCCTGGTGTCCATCGCACACTGTTTATTCTCAGACAATGGTTCTGGTGGCCTTCCATGGCTCAAGACACCAGGGCCTTTGTTGCTGCCTGTACAGTGTGTGCCCGCGCCAAGTCCTCCCACCAGTCTCCCTCTGGCCTGCTTCGCCCGCTGCCGGTACCTAGTCGCCCTTGGTCGCATGTGGCATTGGATTTTGTTACTGGACTTCCACTTTCACAAGGAAATACCATCATCCTAACTATTGTGGACATATTTTCAAAGATGGTACACTTTGTGGCTCTTTCCAAGCTTCCCACTGCCCAAGAGACTGCAGATCTTCTGGTCAACCATGTAGTTCGACTTCATGGGATCCCCACCGACATCGTCTCTGACCGGGGTCCCCAGTTCATTTCCCACGTTTGGAAGGCCTTCTGTCAGGCTCTGGGAGCATCGGTGAGCTATCATCTGTCCACAATAGTTAGGATGATGGTATTTCCTTGTGAAAGTGGAAGTCCAGTAACAAAAATCATCTGATCATCTGAATCTGGCTATCATCCTCAGACGAACGGGCAAATGGAACGGGCCAACCAGGATCTGGGGGCGGCCCTTCGTTGTGTGGCTTTCAGGAACCCTTCGTCATGGTGCCCACATCTGCCATGGATCGAATATGCCCACAACTCCCTGTCAAGTGCAGCCACAGGTATTTCACCCTTTCATTGTGCCATGGGTTTCCAACCACCTCTGTTTCCAGCCCAGGAAGAGGAAGTTGCTGTTCCCTCTGTTCAGGCCCACCTTCGTCGCTGTCGTAAGTTGTGGAGGAACACCCGAGCAGCTCTGCTCCGCTCCGTGGCCCGCAACCGCCTCATCGCAGACCGCCACAGGACCCCGGCCCCCAACTACTTACCAGGTCAGAGTGTTTGGCTTTCTTCCAAAGATCTCCCACTCAAGACAGAGTCGAAGAAACTTACTCCACGGTATGTCGGTCCCTTCATCATCGACTCTATTATCAATCCATCTACAGTCAAGCTCAAGCTTCCCTCACACATGAAAGTTCATCCGACATTTCATGTCTCTCTGTTGAAACCTGTTGCCAGCAGTCCTTTGTCTCCTCCAGTGAGTGTTCCCCCACCCCCCCCGCATCATCAATAATCACCCAACCTACACCGTCAGGCAATTGTTGGACGTTCGTTGCCGTGGAAGGGGATTCCAATATCTTGTGGATTGCGAGGGCTATGGTCCAGAGGAGAGGTGTTGGGTTCCCCGGCGAGACATCGTGGGCGCATCGCTGGTACGGGACTTCCACCGGGATAACCCTGGAAGACCTGGTAGACCTGGTAGACCGCCTGCAGGCGTCCCTTAAGGGGGGGGGTACTGTGGTGGTTGTGTTCTCCAGCCACCTCCCTTGTGTGCGTTTTCCCTTCCCCTGTCTGTGTGGGCGTGGTGGCTGTCACTCCTGGCTCCCGGCTCAACCTCCACCTGCTGCAATCAGTTGGGCACCCTCCTCTGCTACAAACCTGATTTCCATCAGCCATTACTAATGGCATATCAGCGGAGGCTCCACAACCTGTCAGCGCCAGATCGTTGTTTAAACCCCAGTGGTAAAAACTCTCGGCCTTCTTAGTATTAGTTAGCTATTTCCGCTACACTTGAATGTTCTTCTTACCTGTTCTTCTTGTGCTCCAGGATTACTCTCCAGTGGATTACTCTCCAGTGGATTACTCTCCAGTGGATTTCTCTCCACGCTCCTCCACCTCTACAGCCGCCAGCAACCGGATTACTCTCCATGCTCCTTCTTCTCAAAATAAAACCTTTGTAACACTCTGCCGTGTACTGCGTTTGGGTCCTCTCAGATAACCGTAACAGACACTGTTGCAATGAATCGACATCTGACCAATCACGGCTTTGATACGGCCACTAGTGCAGGCGAAGAGATGTCGGTGAAAAGACAGTTTCAGTCCGGCACAAGCAAGAGGGGAAAAAAACAAAACATGAAGAAACTAGAGCATCACTCGAAGGTGGGTTATTGTATGAGTCAAATGTACAACTTGCGAATGTTGTATATGTCAAATTGCCAATTGCCATATTAAAACATCAGCTCCAATTCACGACATGAAGAAGGCAGTCTCTGCATAGCATATTGGCTAATGGAGATGCAGTTATTTCCAGCATTCTTTATTTACCATTCATTCAAGTATGTTATGCCTTTTATCTGCTAATGTACAGGAGGAAGAGTGATACACTGCCTGTCTAGTTGGCTTACATCAGTGGTTCTCAAACTTTTTTCAATAATGTACCCCCTTTGAAAAAAATATTCCGCCAAGTACCCCCTGATCAGCGCAAAAACAATTTATTTGGGACAAAATGCCTATATAAAGAGGTACAGTACAGCCTTGCACCATCAGTGTCTGATTTATTAAAACAACAACATTGTAACTGAGAAACACTTAAATGCTACATTTCAAATGTTTACAATCCATCACTAAATTCATGGCAAACCTATTTTATCATCATGCAATAACACTAAGACGACATTAGTTGCATTGAACTGATCTTTTTAATAAGTTGTATTTACAATGTAGTGAAACATGGGCTTGAGCTTCACTGAGGATCTTTGTCATTCTGACAGGGAGGCAAACTGTTGCTGCGCTATACTTTGCGGCCACACGCCGTTGCCAAGCAACGCTTATTGTTTAGGTCCTTTGATAAGCAGGCAGTCATATCATTAGCTAGAACTAGCTAGATCTGATAGATTTGGACAAAAACGCGAGTGAAGTCTAACCGGACACGAGAGAGATCAGAGATCAGATCAGCTGCTGCTGACGGAGAACACGCAGCTCTGCATGATCACAGCTCCGTCGCTGTGACGGACCGGTGAGCGGACCAACATACACTAAGAGTTAGACCTAACACACTTAGCTAGTAAATCTACTCTGGAATTAGCTAAACTAGTTATAAATATATGTATTCTTTACTGTCGGGTCACTTATTACAGGTTCAGCGAGCTGCACAAGACTGACGGGCTGTCAGGAGAGGGAGAGGAAAAGAGAGCACCCCGTTTATTTTTCCCATTTTATTATCCAGAATTACTGTATACCTTTGAATAAAGTAGTTAATCTACTATTAGTAGTTTGTTTTAAATGCATTAATTATGTTTTTTTCATTAACATAAAATAAATCTCACGTACCCCCTGCAATACTCCAACGTACTCCTAAGGGTCTGCGTACCCCCATTTGAGAACCACTGGCTTACATAACAGTTCAAGTTTACAGCCTAAAAACATGGAGCATTTTTTCCCCTTTTATTCATTTTTATGTCAATTTGCACATTTCGTGGTGATGCTCAGCCTCTCCCCTTAACTCCTAACAGTCATCATCATATCAACCACAACACAGAGAAATACTGACGGAAATGTGTGTGTAATTGTTGATACATTGCTGACAGAGGGAACTAGAATACAGATTTAAGAAATATCAGTTTTTGAGCATGTCATAAGCATGTTTTGTCTTGACTATATTACAACTATATTATAACAAAATAATATAGTATTTATATTATTGAATTGATTATGATTATTAGTAGAAGTAGTATATTTGCATTAATTATATTTTAATCTTTTTGAGGCTAATATTTGGCAGGAAATGCAGACGTATTCACCTGTAAACGCATACTGAACGACATGCAGGCACATTTACCATTTACCTCACTGTATACAAAAGTAACTGTGTTGATAATAATAATAAACAGGAATTATATTTGCAAAGTAGCCTACTTTGTTTCCAAAACAAGTTGGCTAGGGGCGGCCCTGATGATATCATGACTCGTAATCTTCTTGATTTGCATCTTGAGCGTTCCTAACTGGGGTTGAAACTTACTTCCAGCCTTAGACTAACACATATTTAGTGAACTTGGGCGATTTCTATAGCTGGAGGGCGGTTTGTCTGAGATTGACTCATGGGACTGGTTAAAGAATATGAAAAATTATTAGATTTGATTGAATTATATAAATAATACTTACATTTTCCACAACATTTTAAATTATGAACATTTGAATACTTCACCCTTATTAATAACTCCAGAGTCTTTGAATACATAAATGATTGTAATATTACAGAATTGCTGCTTGACTCAGTTGTCTCCTCCCATAACTAAAAGTAAATGCCCAGTGGATTCGACCACGATTGGCCTCCAAACTACTTCTGGAGTGCTGTCAAAACAAATCACAAGTCACCTTAAATTGCGATTTACTGTAAGATAAGCACAGAGACACTTCTTTTCTTCAGCAGATGAATATTAAAACCATGTCAAACTCTGCCAACACATCGTTCTGCACAGTGAAACTCAAACACCATCGTGATGTAACAATAAGCAAAGCACATCTTTGAAATGTTGCATCATTTATGTGTAGTCAAGAATATGCCATAAGAAATCAGAATAAGAAGAGTGATACATACAGTCATATTTGAAGAGTTCCATAGTGCTTTAAGGAGTTGGATCATGAGACACATACCTGCACCATGTTCTAAAAGCCACTTCGAAAAAGTCTGTGAACCAGCAGGCAATTTAGCGGAAACAGCGCAGCACTCAAATTGATTTAGTGGGAGGATGAGAGTGAGGATGAGAGTGAGGATGAGAGTGAGACTGAAGGAAAACTGCCGATATCACTGCGTCTGCTGGTGTGGAATAATCTCTCCACAGCAGAGACTCAGCATTTTGGAGGATGCAACATGTGGAGTATTTTGTGAGCCGTGCCTCTTTAATTAATTTCCAAAACAGTTGCAATGCGCCTGTCAAGTGCAGCAGTGGTGTAAGTGACAGACAGGAGATGGGTGGGGGGTTTGGTCATGACAGGAGTGGAGGAAGGGAGGGTAGAATCAGGGCCTGTGTTATACAATAATTGAACAAATTGAGAGTTGAATTAAATTAAATAATATAAATTAGGATTCTGGGTATATCTAATTGCTGTGACCTGGTGTTGCTTGCCCAAGGCTCCGGCTCGAGGTGGGGGGGGCAGTGAACATTATTATTATTTTCTGTTCAGCAGCATGTCCTCCTCTCATTGTCCAGTAAAGCAGGGTTAAATATAAATCCACTGTTGCTTGGTGCATTTGCAGACATTCTATCCAAAATAGAAAGTATTACTCAGCTACAATGGAGTTTGGGGCATCAGTTGACCGGGTCCCTCCCACCCACGGGGGAGATGGTCAGATTAATCTGATAAACTCTCCATGCAACAGCTGTCACCCAGACCCGGCCTGTCTCTGACCCAATCTCTCCCTGCCTTCCCTTCCCTCTCTCCCCCTCTTCCTCTCCTTCTCTGCTTAATGCCTCTCTCAGCCTATGTATCTCTTCTCCTCTTTCAGTATGTACACACACACACACACACACACACACACACACACACACACACACACACACACACACACACACACACACACACACACACACACACACACACACACACACACACACACACACACACACACACACACACACACACACACACACACACACACACACACACACACACACTCTTACTGTCCATCTCAATCTCTTATTCAGTAGATGCCGATCTGGTTAAATAAAGCTTTCTTTTTAACAATCAAAAGCAAATACTCTGACCGGCTGTGTCCATGTATTGTCAGATCGTTGGGCAGATGTTCAGAGAGTGATTGATTACTATGAGTAGGCAGCATGGGGATGCAGTTTTCCATAGAAAGACACTGGTGTGTAGTCCAGACAGAACCACACACAAACCAATGCACAGGGTTCCAGATAGTGTGTACATGAACTGCATACATACACACTCCTGATGTTTCTGATGCACATTAGCTGTGGAAAGACGGCTGGGCTGAATTACCACTAAACCCTAATGACTATTTGAGGATGAGAGGAAGAGCAGAGAGGAAGATGAGAGGCCAGGAACTGAACAGGAATGTATTCAGCAGGATTGATTCTCCCTATTTCCTTTTTATCCTATTAGTCTCCTGTCATAATCAATGGATCTCACATTCACTCTGACCCCACCCATAGCATAGGTGTCTTAACAACCAAAGTTTTCCATTGTTAGGGAAACATCTTAGGTGTTGGCCTATTGTTCTGGTTTGACATGACTCAGGCATGTAGCCTTGGACA
The DNA here is from genome assembly GCF_902827115.2 of Pseudochaenichthys georgianus. Taxonomy (NCBI): domain Eukaryota; kingdom Metazoa; phylum Chordata; class Actinopteri; order Perciformes; family Channichthyidae; genus Pseudochaenichthys; species Pseudochaenichthys georgianus. The sequence goes on along the minus strand of NC_047509.1, from coordinate 27,677,319 downwards.
TTCACTGTTATCTTTCTATTGCCAGTGTATGCACAAGCTTACACAAGATAGTTTATTGTCAAGGGACACCTGGAAGTCCAGAATATCAGATGTGCAAGTCCTTCTGGAAGACAACCTTCAGACAATCTCTGACTAGGCTAAAGAGTCTTCAGAATTGATTTGGTTAAGCGCTGTGTCACCTCGTGGCTGTGTCACCTCGTGGCTGTGTCACCTCGTGGCTGTAGCACGTCATTGTCAATTCTCTGGCCGTTACTTGGAATAAACCTTCAGCTGTTTGCCATCAAGCTCCAGCTCTCCCATGTTTCGTTGTGTGTCGACTCCATTGCTCCAAAAGTTTTTCATTACAACCATGATGACACACACAAACTCACAGGGTGAACACAATACCAGCTCCTGTATCACGGTATGTCAAATGAACAACCCATAATAACTACCTTTCCATTTGTGTTTAGTCAGAGCAGGGAGCAGTTAACTGAACGTTTACTATACCTTACATTAGAGCTAAACTAAATCGCAACGAAGCCACCTGCAATTTTCAAATCACAGAAAAAGCAATATTCGTTTTAGGTCAAATGTGTGCATCATTTGAAGTTCAAACCGGAGAGACGTGATGTAAGAATTACATATGTATTGTTTACACGTCATATGAATGAAATGATTGCCATGATAATACAACAGGAGAATGTAATGGTGTTTGGCGATTAGGCCCCGGTTTGCAGGATAATCATTCAGGAGGGAAAGCACCGCTCTGATGAAATCCCCGGGGGCTAGACACTGGTGGTGGTGCTGAGTAGGTGAGACCGGTCTGAAGAAGGAAGGTTTAGCTTTGTCCTGGAGGAGACTGGAGGCGAGAGGGGTGGAGGCGGGTTGCGGTCATCTGCAAATGACAACTGACAGGGAGGAAGAGCAGGCATTTAAGGAATTTAGCGTGTGCCGCTATTGGCTGCTGAAGGGTGACGCCCTCATATTTAATGAGGGGGGAAGGGAGCCATCGAGTGACGTGTAAGTGACTCGTGTTAGGTCTTCCTTATTGAACTTGCGCTAAGCTTCATTTCAATATTGTAACAACCGTTCAGCCTCACTTTAAATAGTGTTTTTGCAGGATGAAAAGGAATGATTATTTTTTAAGGTTTGTTTTATTTCAACTGAGTTTACTGCAAATGAGTTTCCATTTCCTCCCCGAGCAGCTCCTTTGGTAAAGCATAAACAGATTCATGAAAATGAATGATGGAAATCCACTGAGTCAAAGGGCAAGGCAGTTGCAGGGAAAGATTGAGACACCACTCAAACTAGAGAATATTTTAGGATGAGATCACACCAGGCGCAAAGCCAAATCTGGTCAGGGGCGTTAATATAAACGTGGTAATGTTTAGCAACCACCAACATTTCTTCCATTCCCTACTGTTGAATTGATATCACGAGCTGCGTTGACAATGCAATTGCATTAAGCCTAGTTTTGCTTGGGTTCACTTTCAAGCTGCAAGATCTCTCAGTGTCCCAACCCATCATCAAGCTTTTAATTCAAGTCCCTAAATTGTGCAATTTTTCTAAAAATGCACATCTAAGCCCCCTGCTGACACACACACACACACACACACACACACACACACACACACACACACACACACACACACACACACACACACACACACACACACACACACACACACACACACACACACACACACACACACACACACACACACACACACACACACACACACACACACACCACACACACACACACACACACACACACACACACACACACACACACACACACACACACACACACTCTCTCGCTCTAAACATGCAAGCTGGCACACACATATGGTAATGCGCCTTTGCCATCACATACACAATCACACATTTCAAAGTGCATATCGAGCATTAGTGATTGGGAAGGAGCAGCAGGGAGTCGAGGGGTGTGTGTGAGTGTGTAAGGAACCCCAACTGAGCTGTAAACCCGCCACAGTTTGGGATTATGTATGTGTGAGCGTGTGAGGAGAGAAGCTGCCTGAAATTGTGAGAAACAGTCCAAGTATAGTCATCTTTACGTGAAGCCTTTTCAAGTACAGCATAACATAGTAAACAGACATTCAAATGGTGTCCGTATTTTAGAGACAATGCTTTAATTTGTATGGCCGGAGTGACGCAATGCAAATATCAAGCATGTCTGATAAGTCTTACATCAGTCAGGATCCACAGTGTCAATCCTTTCACAGCAGGGTGGAGACAAGGCCCTTCAAAATGTCATCTGACTATTAGACTGTTAAGTTCCACTTGAACCTGAGTCTAATGAGTCCTGTCTGTTAATAGATGTCAGCTCTTAAACTCTAACCTTCTACAATGCTCAGATCCAGACGTCAAATGTGCATTTCATAAAACAGAGAAATGCAGCAAATCCTCAATTGAACCAAGCTTATATTCATTAATGCTTTGTAAATCATAACAATAGAATGGCAATTTCTGACAATGAACCAGTCAGTTGACAGAAATGTACACACATGAACTCGTAGCCCATTTTCTCTTTCTGTCTTATAGTCACACACCGACATTTCACACCTTCATATATTAGCCTCAATTACAGCACAGATCATTTGTTTGAATATTTAACAAGGACATGACTTCCTCTTCAGGACTGGGGTGCAGGGATGTGATTACACCTGCCACAGTTCATACACATCCATTTACACCAGAGGACAGGGCAGTGTGAATCCAACTGTAAGCACATATTCATCCTCTCATAAAGAAGAATGAGTCACACAGCTTCTTACTGTATGAAGACAACACGCTGTACATCTTATTTCTGCAGTTATCTATAGGACAGCTGAGGGCCTGCTACATGTATGTGGCCCATATACTGTAGAGATTATTAATGTCAGTGATTAGTTTGATCTGTATGCTTTAGAATATACATTAATACATTTGTTAGATATTTTATTGAATGTATCTGTGGTGGTTTTCCACTTATTGTAAGTCTACATCAGTCAATTTGTATTCTTCATTTACTCAGAGTAAGCTGCCGTTTATTGATTTCTCTGCACACTGTTCCACATTGTTGTTGTTGACCTGACACAGCAAACCAATCTAAAAGACCTAACATCAACAAAGGCCCACTGATCAAATGCTTATCAATACCTCTTGTTTTCTCAAATCACCTTTCTCAAACACAATGCCAGAACAAAAGCAGAATGCCTTTTTTAACAGTATAGCGGCCAAGACTGAAACGTGAGGAGAAAGAAAGGAATGACATGCAACACATATCTGTAGGCAGAAATCCAACCCAGGACTTTGGAGTATATTTGGCATGCGCTGTAACCAAGTGGCAACCTCCGGGGCTGAGCAGTCAGGCCTATACGAGAGAGCCAACAACTGCAGTTCACTGAAAAGCCAATTGAGGCCGGCTCCAAAAAGGGGGGGTCAATTCTCATCATTGACCACCATGTTAAAATGCCCAACTTGTTTGATCTCTAAATCCACCGACTATGGATTCATGATGGCTCATAAACTACGGGTGAGATTAAAGAGAACACATTGATCTTTTGGTCGGTCTGTAAGAACTCGAATTCCAGGGGACACCTAGCCCGATACTTTACACTAGGGGTGTGGAATTTACAAATGTAGGAAACCAGCAGACAGCCAGGTGTTGCCTTAGACATAAAATCATGTTTTTCTTTACTTCCTCAAAGTGTGGCATACAACTAGAAACGGTCCAGGTTTTGTTATCGACATTGTGACTCAAAAAGGCGTAGGCCTATCGGTGCATCCCATTTAAAAAGTGAGGGATGCATGTGTTTCTCACTGACTGACTCCATTGCTCAATCGGCTAAATGACTACCCACAAGTGCTGAACACCTCAAAAACTACAGATCAGAAGTTGTTTGCGACAGATGCTGAACACTGGCCAAATGATGGTCGATAGCAGGCAGACAATGGTGAGTCGTAGAGGCACACAAGTCTATTTCTTGCACATAGGGCACAACCGATCAAAGGGAGTTTTATCTCTGTATGTCAGAGGTGGAAGGTCCCTTTTCTTTTCAAATGTTGTGATAAAAGGTGGTGAATAAAGGATAAATGAGGCCCGTCCGTATTTCCAGGAGGGCTTGTGTCTGCATCAGAGCGTCAATCATCCTGTCTGAAAGGTTTTACGATAACATGATCATCTTTGGATCCCCTTTATAACTCGTTCTGATGCACTTATGATAAGTGGCTGTGCCGTTTAATGGGGCTAAAATGTAAATGTAATGTAAATGCCTTGCAGTCTAGAGATGCCTATAAAGAATAGAAGATGAGATGCTCCTCTGTTCTGCAGAGTACTCGTATCTGTTCTGCTCTAATGCATGTCTCAAGGTCTTGCCATGTTCACTGATTACATTTAAAAGATAAGTCTATTCCTTCTATACCCCTATTGGGGAGTTTCCATCAAAAAGAAAGAACACCGGCATCGGCGTCAATTACACTGTCAACTGAATGATTGAAATATGGATGTAAACTGTCTACAATAATAGGTATAATAGCTGACTATTATATCAGTCTGGGTTTTGACCATAGCAGAAAAGCACAGGTGGGACTATTAAAGGGTTATTATTGCTTTGTTGAATGGCAGCCTGTCATTGGCTGCTGAGTAAAAGAGACTTCCCACTCAGCTCCTCTAACCCCCTAGACGACTGTCAGCACTATCAGATCGAGACACAAAGACTTAAAGGTAGGGTATGTCATTTTGGAGAAACCAGCACGAGTGCGCTATAATTTGAAAGTACGCAGCCGAAAAAAATCTGCCACTTCCTTCAGACTTCCTTACAGAGCCCCTCCTCCAACACACACGAACGTGCACATGACCAATGAGGGCACGAGATACATTTGTGCACAGATGGAAGGCTGACAGGCAGGTAGGCCATAAAGTTATTTTAGCCGGCCTGCTAAAATGATTGGTTGTGCTTTTTACAGCGCCACGGCTTCCACAGATGACATTTTTTTATGGATTTATTGTCAAAGCATTTCATATATTCATTGCTATCGGGATGTTAAGAGCATTCCATGGAATATAACAAAAAGTGTTTCTGAAATAAATTACATACCCCACCTTTAAATATCAGATATTTTATATTTTTATGTTTGTTTCAGAACAGCAGAAGAGCCTGTCTTCCGTTTTCTGGACGTAGGGATTGAAATAAAAGCCATAGGTGCTGTGAAACTTCCTCACGTCAAATTTCGCACTGTATTTGAACTGACACAATCCCCAACACAGCAAGATATGTATCTGAAGTGACTTCTAAAGATGTCTCTTCCACTCTTTTTCCTGAACACGAGCAGGAGTACAGTGATGCTGCTGGAACGATGTAGAGCTAAGTTTGAAAAAGCACATTTTAGAGGGAATAATGTGGACAAGAATAATAATAACATGGAATGGAATCGCTGCAAAGAAGGACAAGTAAATCCCTGCTGACATTTCACACATAGCTTAACCTTTGCTGAACTTTTATGCATGATTTTAAAGGGACCGCTTACAAATAATATTAACATTGTAGAAGTGAACCGAAGAGTCTCAAATTAAATGATCTATAGTGTCGTGTAAAGTGTATTTTCATTGTGCCACTGAGTGGAGTGACCAGACATTTAGTGGAGCTGATTGTATCAAGTGGAGTGTGAGATGTCCTTAAATGGCCACCCTGCTGAAATAAACCCTATTGATTAACAAGAGGTGGCATGACCTTTTCTCTGGTGCCACAATGAGGCCAAAGTCTTAATTTGTTGGCGCACTTTATGAGAACAGCAAACATGTCTTTTAATCTTAATCCATCCACATGATGTCTGTTTAACACATCCTCAAGAGACTATCGACTTTAAATCTTTTTTAGAAGATTTTCAATAATGCTGTAATCCTAGTACACACAATGAGTGACTTCCTAATGATGAAAATACAGAGTCATCCTGCTGGATTAAACACCGATCCAATAGAGTCTGATTAGCACCTATTGCTAACCACTTGCTAACCATGTGAATGAAATGGCATTGTTAAAGTGGGGTTACCTCTTTTTTTCTGTGCATCACTATAATCCTATTGCAGGTAATCAGGAGCATAACTCTCCAATACTGCGCTGTAATAAGATACAGCGCTCCCTGTTGGATTTCAGTATTGATCCAATTTGGTGCGATTTCCATCTGAGCTCTGGCTGCAGAGCGACTGCTTGATGCCAAACACACAGCCTGGGTGATGGAGGAACCGAAGCCAAACCCACACAAAGCTATGCTGCTCTGAATGCAGTTTGACTCCGATCCAGATGGAAACCGATCGAAATTGAAGGGGATCCCGTTATGAGTGGTACTTAGAGTCAGATTACAGATTTGGTTTAGAGGTTGATTACCAGTTTGGTTGTGTGATCGTCTGAGTGGCTCTTTTTGTCATTATTGTGTGCGCTGCAGTAGGAGGGATGTGAAGCAATGTTGACTGAGTAAAGTGGTGTGTGGGAAAAGAGAGAGATTTGCTGTGAACTGACACTGCTATAACAAATATAAACAAAACGTTTTTGTATCTCCCTTTTTTACTATTACGAACTGGGGTTGGCTTTAAGGGATTATGGCACTGGAAATAAGAAGGAAACCTCAATTTAATTTGGAATTCTTTGTTGTAAAAAGGATGAGAGAGGGATATAAAAAAAACATACAAGAAAGCTGATTTTGACACAGGGGATATTCCAATAGCAATCACGGGAATTCAAGCAAAGTGTATTTATAGAGTGGCTTTCATTCACGACACAAATAAGAAGTGTCCCAGCTGATGTTTGTTTTTGCCAGATATATAACGCACATCTCTTTTAAGTATTGTCGCATGCATTGTTGAGTATATATGCTGTTGTACAAAGGCCATCGTGCCTTTGAAGATGTTATATATGCAGAGCCGTGCAGTATTTCAAACTGCATCACTGTCAGAAGAATAATTGCAGTAAAGATTTCCTCGTGGATTATTGTGGCTCTCGCCAACATGGAGGTCTGTCCCTGTCACCATGTCTGACTAATTTACAACCAATCTGGGTTCCTGGATGCCCTGCTGGCTCGAGGAGGAGGGGGGGGGTGATGCCTGCCAGATCCTCACACTGTTTTAGATCAGGACAATTGTTTTATGGAACATGTCCTGTTCATCCCAAACAATCTCCCCCTCTTTCTTTGTGGTATCATTGGACTTTAAGTATTGGAAATAACCACATTTGCATCTGCTACGGTTTAGTTATGGATTTGATGATTGAAAGAAAGTTATATTTGGGAAACAATAACTTGTCTCCACATGAAAGTAAGCGGTGCTTCATATCTAACCACAACCCCATCCAGATGACCCCTTTTTCTGGTTTAGCAGAAAGTGGGCATTGGACACCAATCTGAGGGTAAATCCTGGGACATCTGGGCTAGATTTACACCATAAGCTTTGTATTTAATAAATATTATTGGATGATACTCCCATTGTTATATTTTATATTCCTTCAAACATTATTTAACTTTTTTTCATATTGTTTAATAAGGAACCATTGCTTTGGTCGTGTTCATCCGAACATTATATGGGATGTACAAAGACAATTGAATGTCCAGATTTTTATTTAGCATGTGAAATTGATTATCCTTCAGTGTTCTCAAACTACGCAAACAAAGAATATAGACATGTATATTAGTAAAAGGCCATCAATTATTTAAAAATGTATTAATGATCTGATCTGATCTTGGTGCATGATATGATTAAATATGACACATTTTATTCAACACTAACATACTCAAAAAAGTTATCTGCGTAATAGTGTCTTAATTTAAAATATATTAAATATGAATGCTTAGGAGATATGTTTATTTTCATATGATTATTAGCTATACTGTATATGTTTACACTTTAAACAAAGCCTTTATCCACAGCTTAACTTATTCAAATGTAGTGCGTCCTCTACTGATAATTAGGCAAGGTGCGCCACTACGACCCAGCTGAAAGCACTTAACTTGTGCTGCCCCTTTAAGAGGGCCTGCAAAGGGTTTTGGGTTTTTGCACTGTGTGTCCATAAATGCTTGCCGTAGTCTTTCTTTTTACAAAATGGAAATAAAAATGGAAATGAAAATGGAAATGAAAATGGAAAGGAAAATGGAACTTAATCAGTAAACATCCAAAACTGAGCTGCTGTCTCCTGGGTGTTTATTTCCGTGTTAAGCTATCTGCCAAGCCTGCGATCCGAAAAGTATTCTTGCGAGGACAGAATAGTAAAAAGACACCCACGCCTGTAGGATTTGCCACAGAAGATGGGATACCAGTAGAAACAACCGCATTCTTCTGTCATCAAAGCTACAGTCTACATGATGGCAGGCAACAAGGATGAGTGGGAAACACGATCACAATGCACCAACACCTCACGTTCAAGCCGCATGTCCTCAGCCAACACCATGGCAGCTAGAGCTTGTGCAAAAGCAGAGGCTGCACGTGTCCAGGCCTCTTTTGCACAAAGAGAAGCTGACATGATTAAAGCACAGGCATCTATTGATGCTGAAGCTACAAGAAAGAAAGCGGAGCTTAAAGCTAGTCTCAACACATTGCGGCTAGAAAGTGCTGCTGCAGTTGCCATCGCTGAAGCTGAAGTTCTCGAAGCAGCTGCTGAGGATGCATATGGAGATCCAGATCGTGCAATCCTAAAGAGTGCGTACACTGAGTGGTACAAGGGGAATCCAGCACCTGACTCTCACCAAGCCACAACAACCCATACCCACACCGGGGCGCCAGCACGCAATGGACGACGGTGAGCAAGCTAAAGGCTATATGGGAAGAGGTGCTGTACAGCCACGTGGGGTCGTTGAAGGTGGATTTCCTAAACTACCTGCTCAACATGCACACAATCAGGAGTGAGATGCCAGCCAGATATATAGCCCTGCTGAAGGTCCATCCAGAAACATCTACAGTCATCATGGGAAGTCACACGCACAGTGGCGTTTCTATATGTACAAAGTGGTGGGGCACAAAAAACTCAGATGTCTATATATAAGCTTCTGCAGAGAGGTTCATGGCTGGTGAGGCACTGGCACTGACTATTCAGGTTTAAAAATATAATATTGAGGTTCCTGTAATGGCGGACTGCTGAACAGGTGACGAGCCCCGACTCTCCGATCAATTCCATCCTTTTACTTAATACTGACCAGTTAAATAATCATAAAAACCCACAGTTTGAGACATAAAGCAATGGCAATCTGATATGCCCCAAAAAATACCAAAGCTGAAGCCGAATTGTTCCAGAACACGAAGGACTCCACCAACAACCAGGCAAGCTAAGCTAAAGCTAAAGATGGACACGGCTAATGCCAATGCCGGTGGAGCCAGCGCGAACCTCATAGCTAGCTCAGCCCAAGCTGAATCTAACGGCAAAATATTAGAAGCAATCCACTCCCTAAGAGCAGACGTTACCACCCGTAATGATGAGATTCTGGCTGCAATCTCGGAAATTAAAACGGATCTCAGCTCCTACTCGGGAAGATTAACACAGGCCGAGGATCGCATTGGTGAGACAGAGGATAACGTGACGGTGCTTCATAACACAGTGAACGGGATGGAGAAAGTGATTACAGCACTCACCGAGAAAGTAGATGATCTTGAGAATCGCGATAGGAGGTCAAATCTACGTGTTATTGGTCTCCCGGAAAACGCCGAAGGTAGAGACGTGGAATCGTTTTTGGAGAAATGGATACCAGAAGTACTCGGTCCCGAAAACTTCCCAACACCGATGGTAATCGAGCGAGCTCACAGAATCCCGGGTGGCAGACCGAAGCCCAACTCCCCTCCTCCCCCGAGACCTCTCATCGTAAAGTTTTTAAACTTTAGGGATAAAGTCAGGGTGATGCAGGCGGCACGAGCCAAAGGAAAGGTGATATACGGGACTCGCCATATCATGTTTTTCCCCGACTTCTCAGCGGAGGTGACGAAGCGGCGTATGAAGTATGGCGAAGTGAAGCAACAGCTCCGTACCCGGGGAATACAATTCGGCCTTATTTTCCCTGCCAGGATGTACACGCTGCACAACGGGAAAAGACGTGTGTTCAATACTCCTGAAGAGGTTGAGTCATTTCTTCGAGATGGAAAGGATACAGACAACGGCTAGATGTGGTGAGTTTACATAATTTGGATCATCCAGCGGAGCATTTTTTTTTTTTTTTGTGGTTGTTCCGATACTGACTGTACAACTTGAACTATGTTTTGTACCGACTTCAACGCTTCAAGCCTATGGATATATCCTGGCGTTACTGATGAAGAACGCACTGCAATTTCACTAGGTTTGACACTCCGCTATGCCCCTAGTTTGTTCCGGACGGAATAATGATGCTCTGCTGGAATTAAGATAAAAAGCGGTCACTAGTTTTCACTTGGAAATGATACGATCCACATTACGTCGTTTGAAGGTTCATCTGCATTCATATCTCTGTTCAGGCTTATTACAGCTCATTCATGCATTGTAACGCCCAACTAACTTTTGAGCTTATCTCCGTTATCTCGATCTGTGGTCGTGATTTAAAACAGTGTTGAATGCACCACATTTCATGTTTAGGGTGTGTTAAAAATACTGAATGGATGTTTAATTTGTCTTAATGTTTTTGCAATATTTCGGATTTGTTGTTGCTCTTGGTCTCTTTCATCCCTCGAATATATATTGGTCGAAGATGAGGGGTTCTTGCAGTGGTTAGTTATTGGTTTAGCTGCTCCTCTTAAAGGATCGGTTAAATAGCCTAGGAGCTCTTACATGGAAGAGGTGAGGAGGACGGCGCGTTTCGTTAAGGCCGTTGGTGAGAGTGTTTCACGTCTCGTTTGGGGAGACGGAGGGTTCATGTTTTCTTATGGTGTGTTTTTGTATTTTTATGTTTGTTTATATGTGATCCTTGATGTGACAATGTGGTTTGGTAGACGAGTAGTTGCTGTTTCAATATTTACAATGAGGTCCCTTTTGATCATTTTGGAGAGATGGGTTAATGACACTTGATAACCTTTTTAAGATATCATCATGGAATGTTAGAGGGCTAGGGGGATTATCTAAAATAAAACAAGTAATGACTAGAATTAAAATTTTGCAATCCAAGGTAGTATACCTGCAAGAGACCCACCTAACATCCACTGAGATTTTGCGTTTGAGAAGACGATGGCAGGGACAGGTCATAACTGCGTCATTTTCGTCACACTCAAGGGGAGTGGCAATACTCATTCATAAATCGGTCCCTTTTCAAGTGACGGACATCAATGCGGACAGGGGGGGTAGATATATAATAATACAAGGTACCTTATTGGGTGAACAACTTAATTTAATAAATGTTTATGGGCCAAATATTGATGACCAACTTTTTTACAATAATCTTTTTCTAAATATCTCTTCACTTAGAGGTAACATTATAATGGGTGGCGATTTTAATTGCACCCTCAACCCTCTTGTAGACCGATCTTCAGGCATAGATGCCTCCCACATACAGACAAGGAGGGTGATCTCACAGTTCATGACGGATATGAGTCTATGTGACATATGGAGAGTCCTAAACCCTGACAAGAAGGAATTTTCATGCCACTCTCCCACGTACCATACGTACTCACGCATTGATTATTTCTTAATCTCCAAAAGCCTAATGCCAAATATTAAGAATTGTACCTACGGCAGCATAGTAATCTCGGATCATGCCCCATTAACCTTGGACTACATTGCAGTAAAGCCATTTAAGGGTCCACCGAGATGGCGTTTTGATACAAAGTGGCTGCATGACCCAAGTTTTGTAAGCTTCCTGGATTCTCACATAGATATGTACTTTCAAGTAAACACTACGCAGACCTCTGCCTCTGTCAGGTGGGAGGCATTTAAGGCGTACATTAGAGGTCAGATAATTAGCTACACAAGCTCTAAATCAAACAAATTCCGTCGTCAAATGTCTGATTTAGAAAAAGAAATAAAACAACTAGAAAGGGACATAGCATGTCTGATTTAGAAAAAGAAATAAAACAACTAGAAAGGGACATAGCCCTTAACGACACACCTGATCTACAATGCAAATTGACATTACAAAGAGCCCACTACAATGAACTATCGTCCAATAAAGCCTTGGCAAGTATCAACAGACTCAAACAGTCATTTTACGACCAAGGGGAGAAAGCAGGCAAATTACTAGCCTGGCGAATTAAGGCATTACATGGTGAAAGAGCGATAAACGAAATTCAAAACAATGCTGGAAATATTACATCAGATCCTAAGGAAATTAATGAATCATTTAAAACATTTTATAATCACCTATACAAGTCTGAGCCCCCTAGCGACCCAAAGACTCAGTCAGTTTTTTTGGACGGGATACACTTTCCATGTTTGTCTGAGGAACGAAAAGCTAATTTAGATAAACCAATACAACTATTAGAATTGTCTGAGGCCATGACTAACATGAAGGGTGGAAAGGCAGCTGGTCCTGATGGGATCCCCATAGACATCTATAAAGCCTTTAAAAACAAACTGCTGCCACCGCTCCTGAATATGGTCGAGGAGATATTCGAAAAGGGTTGTCTTCCCCCAACCTTACAGGGTGCATTAATAACAGTTATCCTAAAACCAGGAAAAGACCCCTCCAGATGTGGCTCTTATAGGCCTATATCATTGCTTAATTCAGATACAAAATTGATCGCTAAAGCACTGGCTTTAAGACTTGAAAATCACCTGCCTACACTGGTGGGCCTGGATCAGAATGGCTTTGTCAAGGGCAGACAGGCCTTCCACAATATTAGGAGGTTGATCAATATTTTACATACAGAAAGGGGGGCTCCAGATACGGCCATTCTGTCCCTGGATGCTGAAAAGGCTTTTGACAGGGTGGAATGGCCGTATCTATTCGAAATATTATCCCGATTTGGGTTCGGGGAGGGTTTTTGTAGGTGGATACAAATGTTGTATAGCACCCCAAATGCAGAAGTATTAACCAATAGCATAGTGTCTGCACCATTTGCACTATCGAGAGGTACACGTCAGGGGTGCCCTCTATCTCCATTACTATTTGTACTGGCAATTGAGCCCCTGGCTATCGCGGTTAGAACTCATTCTCATATCACAGGAATAACAGTTGGGGGCATTGAAAATCGCCTGGCCCTTTACGCTGATGATATCGTTCTATTTATAAAAAATGTGTCAGTGTCATTGCCAGCGCTCAATAAACTGATAAAGGATTTTGGAACGTTCTCAGGGTATAAAGTGAATAGTTCGAAATCTAACATTCTTCTACTTAAAGTATCGGAAAGACTTAATCCACCTCTCCAACAGATTTCCAAAATTCCCTGAAGGCTTTAAATATTTAGGAATACAGATTACACCTGAAATAGAAGACCTTGTTCCAACAAACTATGACCCGCATAATAGCGTCTATGACAGATTCTATTAACAGGTGGACATCACTCCCTCTATCCCTAATCGGGACGCATCAATATTATCAAGATGAAATGTCCTACCTACATTTCTGTATCTATTTCAATCCCTGCCATTGCACCCACCATCTTCATTTTTTCCCAAAATGAAGACAATCTTTACAAATTTATCTGGAACAATCAGAGACCAAGGTTACGGCTAACCCTTTTATATCTACCTTATGAGAGAGGAGGACTCCAGTTACCCCAATCTGTCCTGGTATGACTGGGCAGCCCAATAAGAGCAAGCAATGTGTGTGGTTCTTGGACGGAACCCCCATACCATGGGTTGAAATTGAACGTAACACAACACTCCACTACCACTGAATTTGTATTTGTTCTCTGACTCTCCAAAACAGCTTAAAAAGAATACAAAAAACCCTTTTGTCAGGAACACAATTGATGTCTGGTTCAAAGTACAAAGCCACTTAGGTTTAAAGTCACAGATATCCTCTTTTACTCCTGTATGGGGTAATAGAAGATTTATACCAGGAACATATGACTCAGGGTTTAAAATGTGGGCCAACAGAGGCATCAATAAGATCAGTGATCTATATGATGACAACAAATTGATGACCTTTGAGATGCTAAGAAATAAACATCATATTCCCTCAACACATTTCTTTAAGTATCTGCAGCTAAGGAGTTATATATCTAAGGCACAAGATCACTCACTATTATGTCCACCTCTGTCAAAGCTGGAAACAATTATAGTACATCACTCCTCTGGTCATGGACAGGTGTCTTTGATCTATGACCTTTGCAAAGCTGAATCAGGAGAGTCCTCAGAGAATAAAAGACTTGCTTGGTCTACTGATTTGAATGCAGAGGTGACAATTGAGGAATGGGGGCAGATATGCCACAAAGCCCAGGTTCAAACTATTAACACAAGGTTTAGACTCCTACAGTACAAATGGATTATGCGTACCTATATAACTCCATCCCTACTACACCATTTTGATGCAAATATTCCAGATCAATGTATAAAGTGTGATAATTGATAAGGGCACATTGTTTCCACTGCTTATGGGACTGCCGAAATATTAAATCATTTTGGGAAAGATGTTCTGGGCACATTATCAAAAAATAATTTCCGCCACATTACCAGAATGCCCAAAAACTCTTATTCTTGGGGTTTTCCCTCTATCTCCCAGACTTAATAATCACTAAGAAAAGACTGGTAGTCTTTTCTCTTCTCCAAGCTTAAACACACAATAGCTGTCTTTTGGAAAAACCCAGAAAACCCCTCGATCAATCAACTGGTTAAAAAATCTCTCTCATTGTCTAGCCTTAGAAAAATTGACATTTGCCATAAAGGGAAAGCCTGAAGTGTTCCATCAAATATGGGGGGAATTCTTGGAGTTTCTGGAAATAAATGTGCCTCCTAATTGACCTTGTCCTCTATATTGGTTGGATGTGATATGGCTGCTTGTCTACCGGCCCTGTAACTTGCAAATGTTTAAAATTACAATGTTTACCACATGTCCCACTTGTGTATGTATGTGTATGTCTTTCTTTTATTATATTATTTTATTTATTTTCTTTCTTGTATTATTTTGTTTTTGATTTTCCTTTATGGGATATATACTTGTACAATGTCTTATGCTGAAAAAAACGAAATACCAATAAAAATATTTGTTAAAAAAAAAAATATATATATATAATTATATATATATAATATTATTTTCAAAAGCTTTTTTTGTCTGATGCTTCAATTACTTTTAAACAGACAGTTCAACAGAAGGATACCCAAAAAAATGTAATTTTATCATTTAAATATTGAATTGTTCTCTCTTTAGTAAGATTCCATTTTCAATAAAATGTGCAGTCTTCTATCTATCTTACTTGTAGTTTCAAAAGTGTATCATAAATCTAATCTAATCAATAGATTTTGATTCGAAAATGATAAAAAGTAGGGTAGACATGTGGATATATCCGGCTGAACAAAACGTACATTTATCTAACAGCTACGTTTCCCACAGATCTTATTTTGAGCTATTTTCTAAAATTCTATGGAGAAATCTCGTTGCCTTTTTTGTGGAGGGAAGCCATGCGCAGCTTACTTCCTGGTTTTAGGACGCCTCACTGCAGGGCTGAAGTCGAATAGTCCATTTAGCTTAGGAACCCTTCCTAAAGGAGTGAAATGACCCGGAAGTCCCTCAGTGGCAGCCATGATAAGTTGCCGTTTGAATACTCTAGAATGATGAGAATGATAGGAAAGGAGGTTTCAAACTCCTGTATAACCTCCTTTAGCTTAGGAACCACTGGACTTCCCTAACCGGCAGGAGAAGCGAAAATGCTGGCCCCACAATGCGTTGCAGCCAGCCGCATTTGCCGTCACTCAACAGTCGGACCGTTCACGGAAAAAACCGATTATGACGGAGAAATTATATCATGAAAGTTACGGTGCTTATTAAGCTTTTTAAAACATAGGTGGTAAGTTGCCAAAGTGCTTTGTGTTGAACGTTCATCAGTATTATAATCAAAGATGTAGAATATGAACCTTAGTTTTACTGAAATGATCAAATAAAGTCAACATTTAAGTCCTTCACTGAGCTGTGTGGGGTTTGTTCAACTTTTAAAGATGTTTGAATGGTGATATACACAGTGATAGATGTTAAGGACTAACGTTTATAATAAATACACTCTGTATTGATTTTAAGATCTTTAGTTCATACAATCATACGTATTGGGATCATTTGTATTAATGTGGACCGGAGGGAGAGAGGGTGACGAGCAGTTTCACTTTCCTTTTTATTTCAATTCCAACTTTGGGTCCTGAAGAATATGTTTCTCTGTTGTCCACGTTCATAAAGCAAAGCACAGCATCAGAGCATGGTGCAGAGTCTCTAGATGAGTTTACAGTAGTCCCCTCGTTCTTATTAAACATCCATGTTGTCGTCCGCTGTATAGAAAATTGTGGTTTCCATAGTTTCCCCACAGCAGCAGACGCACACAATGACGTCCGCTGGCGCATCATAAACACGTCGGATAGTGAAGTGCATTCGGATTCTCTAAAGTACCGCAGTCTCTTCTCCTACGTCCTTTTAAATTCTCCTATCCACTATCCCTTAACCCCGTGACGTTTCACTCAGAGGTCAAGGAATAGACGATAGGGTTAGAACTTAGGAGCTGATTTTTAAACTATCCGACTGCAGCCCAGCTCTCTCGTCTCCTCTTTACACACCACACTTTTCGCAGCACACGTACTTACAGCCAATCAGCTCTGAATTATGTGAGATGACGTATGGTGGGGATGGCAGCACTTTGCCCCTATGGTCATTATTTTTTGCCACACACATTAAATAGGAAAATACTCTTGGAGCATGCGCAGTGTAGTTTTTGCAGTCACCGTTCACTTAGACAGTCAGAGGGAGGGGCAGGATCAGGTTTTGTCCCACATGGCTCTAAACAGCTCAATAGGCACACACTGTAGACACCAATTAGAAGAACACATACTAAAACAGCAATATACAGACGAATCAGATGATTAAACATGATCTTAAAATATATTTTATATATTTTTTAATTTATTTTTTGCATTTTGTTGTAATCATTATTTGTAATACTTTCTGCTGACACTAGGTGGGGCTGTGCCCCACCTGCCCCTAATGACCAGTCACCACTGCACACGCAGCAAGACCATCCAGTCATGTTCAGCACCTGCTCAGCCACATGCAGATGTTTCACCAGAGCCAATGTGTCTCATTCATCAGCTACAGCAGATTTGGGCCAAGTATTTAATACGTCTGGAAATGGTTAGCTCCGGGCTATTGCAGTTTGATGACCAGCCGGAAAAACTATTGGGCCTGGAAAGCATCATTCCTCAGTTCCACAGAGGGCTTGAACCTGTCATCAAGAGCAGAGCTCGACCTCTTGTGTAAATGGCTTGGGATCGAAATCCTTTAAACATGCAAAGAGAATCAGATCGGTTTCACATCCATAATGCGGAAGCAGGTGTCAATATACTATGGCAAAGGTTGGAAGATTGTTATGGGTCACCTGAAGCAATAGAAAATGCACTCCTCAAAAAAGTCGATGATTTCCCAAAAATCAACAACAGAGAAAATCAAAAGTTAAGGGAGCTGGGAGACATTCTTCTGGAGCTTGAAGCTGCCAAGACAGATGGATTTCTATCTGGTCTGAGCTACCTAGACACATCCCGTGGCATCACTCCCATCGTCCAAAAGCTGCCATAATCCCTGCATGACAAGTAGGTCTCTCTCGCATCACGTTACAAAGAAACACACAGAATATCGTATCCACCATTCTTTATCTTTGCAAAAATATGTTTGTGACCAGGCCAAGATACTCAATGATCCAAGCTTTGCCCAGCTCACAGGTGGTCCGAGTATAAGCAAGATTGAGGAGGCTTTCAAACCCAACATGAGAACGCCATTCTCTGTAAGGAGGATAGAGGTCTCAGCAAACTTTGATAACAGCTATGAAGCTCAGCAGCAAAAAGAGCTGTCGACCCAGATAAGCAATGTCCACTCCACCACAAACCACACCCTGCTCAGGAATTGCCGTGGTTTCAGGTATGCATCTCTGGATGAGAGAAAGCCTTTCTTAAGGATTCAAACATTTGCTTTAGGTGCTGTGCATCAACCAGCCACCAAACCAAAGACTGTGACAAAAAGGTTCAGTGCAGAGAGTGCAAACAGTGACCGCCACCCTACTGCACTACATCCAGGACCGCCTCCATGGACAAACAGGGGCCGCGGTAACCTCAAGATATCAAGGCGGAGAGCAAGACGAATCTCCTCCTTTCACTGTCACTTCAAAATGCACTGACATCTGTGGGACTGAAGTAAAGCCAAGATCATGCACCAAGATTTGTTTAGTCAGAGTGTATCCAGCAGGCCAGAGAGAGAGAGCTGTCCAAAATGTATGTTGTCCTAGATGAGCAGAGCAATAAGTCCTTGGCAAAAACAAAGTTTTTTGAACTCTTTGACGTTAATGATGACACAGCATCCTATACACTGAAGACATGTTCAGGGAGTCTTTGAAACCTCAGGGCGACGAGCAAACAATTACATAATGGAGGCATTGGATGGCAAAACGTATATTTCACTTCCCACTCTAATCGAATGTGATATGGTCCCAGATGACAAATCTGAAATTCCCACGCCTGAGATCGCAACAACACTACACACATCTCAACCGGGTTGAGGACAAGATCCCTGCACTAGATTCTACGGCAGACATTCTCATACTGCTTGGCCGAGATATACCACAGGGCAGGCACATAAAGTTCGGGAGCTGTGCAATGGACCCCACAACGCCCCATATGCTCAACGCCTCGACCTAGGGTTGGGTGATCATAGGAGAAGTCTGTCTTGGAAAAGCCCACAACTAGACAGCGTCAATGTCTACAGGACAAACGTGCTGAGTAATGGACGTACATCTCTTTTTGACCCTTGCATTAACAATCTGCACATCAAAGAGCGAGTGGACACTCCAACTCTCCAACACCCTGTCCTGCCGTGGGTCCTGCCAACCCTATGTCCTGTTCCGTCGGGTGTCCTGCAAACTCCTGTCCCGTCGGGGGTTCTGCCTACACATGTCCCTCCGACACGGGTTACTGTCCCGCCGACAATGGTTATGGTCACGCCTACTTCCGAAATCTGTCCCGTCCGGGGTCTTAATACCGTCTCCCGATCCCAGTACTCCTGCACCTCCGGCGATCCAGCGGACTCTGGAGGGGTCCCATCACGGCCTACGCCACCCTCCTGCCCGTCCTCCGGAGCTGTCCCACATTGGCTACAAGAATACCTTGCAAACACTACAACCAAGAAGAAAATGGCAAGCAGATAAGCCTCTTTGCAAATCGGTGACGTTGTGCTTCTGAAGGACGGACAGGTCAAAAGGAACGAATCGCCTACTGGACTTATAGTAAATACCTTCCTGGTCAAGACAACAGGGTCCGTAAAGTGGAAGTACGGGTGATTAAAGAAGGTTCTCCCAGGGTGTATTCAAGACCAGGCTCTGAAGTTGTTCTCCTTCTCAAAGGGACTTAGTGGTACATTATACCAAGCGGGGAGTGTGCTGCCCCTTTAAGAGGGGCCTGCAAAGGGTTTTGGGTTTTTGCACTGTGTGTCCATAAACGCTTGCCGTAGTTGCCTGTGTCTGGCTATCGATGGAGCCCATGGGGTGTTCCCTGTCCATCGGTTCTTTGCTCAAATCCTAGGGTCTTTGTGTCTTTACAAAATGGAAATGAAAATGGAAAGGAAAATGGAACTTAATCAGTAAACATCCAAAACTGAGCTGCTGTCTCCTGGGTGTTTTATTTCCATGTTAAGCTATCTGCCAAGCCTGCAATCCGAAAAGTATTCTTGCGAGGGCAGAATATAACTATTATTACTCTAATTGTGTGTTTAAATACGTGCTATTGACAAACTGACTTATTCACCGTGTACTGTATGTAATCATATGAATAAAGCTTTTCAATGAAAGCATTATTCAAATGTAATTTGGTTTGAGTGGTTAAATCCATCTGTGTTCACATGCTGTTTTGGACTAATTCCAATCAATGCATTACACAAACTGGACACGGCCTCAATTGGCTCCTTTTACTAAACAATTATTGAAATCCCACCAATGATGTCAGTGTGCATTATGTGACCCTGCCGCCCTCCTGGATAGGTTTCAAAAAGCAGAATTGTCTCATTTGAATTAAAGGAGCAGCTTTTTGTGGTCAGTGTCTTATGAATGATCAGGACTTAAATTAATCATTTGCATTTAATTACACAGAACGGTTCTCACTCTAAAAGCACTTTTCTTATTTTGAACCACAGTAATATTACAAAAAACTAACCATGCAGACTTAAGTATAACAGAATATAAGTGGTACACGTTACACAAGCTGTTCCAAACAGGAAGAGGTAACATGATCCAGATTTCACTGCCTCTTCAGCCTACACCATGCCCCCACACATATACTGTGTCTCACTTCTCAACTGGAAATATAGCAACGCCCAGCAGAAGAGAGTATGGATTATGATAGCACATGTCCAGAGCCCTAAACCAAATGCACTGCGCCGTCTCATGTCAACATATTTCATCATCAAATAAGTAAAATCACACAAATGAAGGGATTGTTACTCATCACTGGGTTGGTGGTTAAGCAGATTAAGACAACAATATCCACAAGAAAAGCTCACAAGAGGATTAATCTTTGGAAAAAATCCAACATGATAAGTATAACTTGACATTTGAGTTGTGAGAGTTCCAGATATGCAAGAAAGTTCTTGCTGAATATTATTTTGATTATTATAGGTAGCTGTTAAGAGTCATTTTACTCAATAGAACCACAGGGATCAGAATGACAAATCCAACTCTCCTTTGACCCGAAGCCTGTACTCCCTGAGGAGCAGTATACAACTACAAAACTATTCACATATTTGGAGCCTAAAGGGGGCTAGATCTGTAGTCAAAAGATTTGAAGTACCATGTTCCTCATATTCTCCACATCAGAGGAGAATCTCAAGCGGCCTGACTTATCGGCGGTGCAGGGCGGAGCAGAGAGCCCTGGTGGTGCTTTGGCCCTGAGCTGGTGGCGCAGAAAGCAGATGTGAAGCCTGAAAGTGATGCAATCCCTGCATTGAATCGCAAATGTAATTATGTGACCATGATAATATTTATCACGTGGAGAAGTTAAACAGATCCTCTCTCTTTCTGAGCCGTATATATGGACATTTAGTTATTGAAAGAACATGAAGTTTGCAACACAGTGATACATTCTTAATGTGGTGTTTTGTGTCAAGGGCCCTTTGCAATCATAATGCAGCTAATCAACCCCACTCTTTGCTGTGATTCCCAACAGTATGCATGTTGTGATGTGATGCTATGTTTGGTTAACAGTCACAGAGAGAGAAGGCTGTGGCTGCAGAAGCGGGTGTGTGTTTGTGTGTAGCGAGCCAACGTGGCGGGTTTGAAAGTTTGTCGCTCTGGAAATGTAAAGCAGGCAAAGGAAGAATAACAAGCCCAGATATTTGCGTCTGCGCTGCATAATTTTAGCCTCATATAAGTCATCTCCCTCACTCTTCTCTCTTTGTTTCCTCTTCCTTCCAACAACATCCTTTATTGCTCCTCAACCTTTGTCTCTCATGCTCTTTCCCCTCCTCCTCTTCATATCTTTGCTCACTCCTTCTTTGTTGATCTACCCTTACACACATCCCTGCATCTTAACCCCCCCACTCGCTCTTCCTCTCATTCTCGCTCTCATTCTGTCCCTCTCTTTTTATTCAGTGATTTAGGTCACTGACTGACTAAAAGACTACACGCAGCTGGCCTATAAACCGCTCTGTCCTCCCCTTCGCTCACACACACATTATGATGAATCACAATCTGGCACAAACATAGTTTCCTAAAACACATTTACTTCTTTCACACCCCAAATAGCTCTGTGCATTGATTTCCTCACACGACTCTCCCCGCATTTTCTTGATCTCTTTATCGTCCTCCCTCATCAGTCTCTTCATAAACCAAACTCTATGACCTGAATTAAGTGAGCAATAGGCATTCAAATTCAACGACACGCTTGTTTCTCATCCAAACATCACTTTTCTATCCGTTTTATTTACTCATTGTATTTACGCAGCCAAAGAGGTTTGAAGGGACATTATTTGTTTTGTTGATAGCTTGTTGTTTCCTGTATTTGTTTGCTTCACATCAGCAGAACAGCAGTAGGTCAACAATTTAACAAACAAATTGCCCATGCATGCAGGCTCATCGCTCTCATCTGAATCTAATAATGTGGCCACCAGATACAGCGCACAATCACATCGCATGTGTACATGCTCAGCAAGGCATTCACATACACAAGAGCGAGCACACACACAAGCTTAATCACATAATCTCTTCCCAAAATCATTAATGACATCATTTTAGGGTGGGAGCTTCTACAATGCCGGCCAATTGGACGCCAGAGGTAAGAAGAGGCAGTGAGAGAAGAATAGGAGGACAGGAAACAAAGCATGAATGAAAAAAGAGAGTAAGGGGTTGGTGGAAAGATGGAACAGACCACAAGAGAAGGCCAGATTACTCATTTTAAGATGTGATATTAGTTGGTACACATTATCAGTAATACTTGTCGTTGGAGACACAAGGCACAACATACAAACAGAAATACAAAAGCTGCGGCACAAAACATTCTTCATACAATACATGTGGATGAAAAGAAAGCAGGAAGAAGAAGCTATGCATCTGGAGAACAGTTGATCACTTCTCAGTGTAGCATTACATCCCGCAGGCATCCCAGTGAAGTCCTCAATCTGTTCAACAAAAGTCCGTTATTCACAATCAAGCCTCGTGTTTCCACACACTCCAGTAAGCAACACGTCATGACTGCTCCCATTAGACAGTAGACCTTCATGTGCATTGCTGACTAAAATACCACATTTGTATAACGTAACAGCTGGACTAAAATAAAAGAGGTTTGTTCTACTTGTCCTGTGTAGTAATACACATGACATACAAGCTGTTGAAAAGAGGATGGGACTTTTTTTATAAAACAAAAATTCATATGAAATAGAAAGATCTCTCAAATCTAATAAAAGAGATATGTCATCCTTGGCCAGTGTGGAACTACAATGTGGCCCTGATGTTCTTAACATTTTCATATACAATAGAAGAAGTAATAGGCCTAGTATCAAACTAAAAGAATTGAGTCTTATTTGTCCATTGTTGTTATACTATCTGGTGTGGCTTTGGAGTCATTAGGTCTCCTGACATGGAAGCTAGTGAAAAATAAATTGGGTGAAAAAAAAAAAAAAAAAAAAAATTCATTAAACATCATTAACAAAAAAGGTTTGCATGATTTTCACTAATATAAGCAAGATGGCATGGGGTATTGAAAATAAAATAGGTTTTGAGTCATTCAATTGAATTTATAGATGGTTCCAAAGAGGACTCGGATGTGCGCTAGCAGTCCTGCCGACAGTCTGTGATCCTGAGGGAGAACATCGGAGGTGATGTCTTTATCCGGCCTTAAAAAACACTTAACTGGCGGTTTACATGGCTGGCCAGAACTCTCCATGTAACGGAGCCCTCATTGATGTGATTGTTCAAACCTGCGCACCTGCTGTGACCAGACACTGCTGTCAAAGGGTCCATTCCTGTAAAAAGCAGGACGTTTATTTTGAAAAGCTCTGAGATAAAGTTTAGCGAATGAAAAGGAAATGCAAAGTGCACTCAACATGTCAAATAGTGGAACCAAGTAGACCCTATACAACACATCTGAAGAAGTTGAGATGGTTTGTTTGAAAACGAATAGGCCTCAGTGGAATTTCAGTCAAGATGATGTAGTTATAATCTACTATTTTATTTAGTTATTAACTACTTGCTCCATGGTCACCAGAAGAAAACACTGTAGCACCCATTTTGAAAAGAAACAAACATATTGATGCAGATTTGCCGTGTCAGGAAGTCTTTAGATGACGTATTGGTTCACTTCTTAGTTGACTCATCCAGTTGATTTACTTGAAAAAGGTACGTATCACAAAAGGATTGGGAGTCTCGTTTGTAAAAACATGAATACTAGCCTAATCCCCTCTTGTAGAGCAAACTCCTGAAGGTGTTCAAACTGACTAGGAACTAAACGACTTAAAGGGAGCCGATTTAAATGAAATGTGAACAAGAGAGAAGAGGAGCTGAGGATGGAGACTTTAATGATGAAATGAGTAGCCAGCTGTTAAATCAACAGTTATGGATCACAGGAGGAGAAAGCACTCTGCAGGAGGGTTCCACCTCCTTCCTCTCCTCGTCCTCGTGTGAGGCCAGGCTCATCATGTGTGCACGCACCACGCTGCTTCTAATTCACACAATCACGACACGTGCCGGGCAGCTGCCACCATATGTCATCTTCTATGTGTGTGTGTGTGTGTGTGTGTGTGTGTGTGTGTGTGTGTGTGTGTGTGTGTGTGTGTGTATGTGTGTGTGTGTGTGTGGTGTGTGTGTGTGTGTGTGTGTGTGTGTGTGTGTGTGTGTGTGTGTGTGTGTGTGTGTGTGTGTGTGTGTGTGTGTGTGTGTGTGTGTGTGTGTGTGTGTGTGTGTGTGTGTGTGTGTGTGTGTGTGTGTGTGTGTGTGTGTGTGTGTGTGTGTGTGTGTGTTAGAGAGAGGGGGTTTTCCTGCAAGTGGCTCTTTTGTCATTGACTGACTGTCTGAAAGGCAGGATGTGTCTGCCTCTCTCTCACGCTCACGCACGCACACACACACACACACACACACACACACACACACACACACACACACACACGCGCGCGCACGTGTACACACACACACACACACACACACACACACACACACACACACACACACACACACACACACCCTGTCTCGCCTCCATCACCCTTGCCCTGTGTTGAATATGCATCACTGAGGCTGGACAGATGAGCAGCGGGCCAACGGCCACCTGCTGGCCTGCTGCTCAGGATCTCCCTGGGTTTTGAGAGGGGGGTGTTGGGAGGAGGAAGCAAGGTTACAGACAGCCTGTGGCCGGCCCCTCCACAGCCTCACTCCCCTCCATGTCCCCCCTGTGGGGTGGATCAACAGAGAGGCAAGAGGCTGAGGGTGTCATGCAATTAGGGGGAAACCGAAATGACGACTCAAGACGACCTTATCTGTAAAGACCTTCTTCTTCTTCTTCTTCTTCTTCTTTGTCTGTTTGTGTGTGTGTGTGTGTGTGTGTGTGTGTGTGTGTGTGTGTGTGTGTGTGTGTGTGTGTGTGTGTGTGTGTGTGTGTGTGTGTGTGTGGTGTGTGGTGTGTGTGTGTGTGTGTGTGTGTGTGTGTGTGTGTGTGTGTGTGTGTGTGTGTGTGTGTTGTGTTTGTGTGTGTGTGTGTGTGTAGCTTTCCTGTTTCGTTGTGTCCTGCAACCTCTGTGTTCACCTTTTATTCTCCCTCTGTTTATTTCTTTCTCACACACACACACACACACACACACACACACACACACCACACACACACACACACACACACACCACACACACACACACACACACACACACACACACATATACACAAACACTTTCACAGACTGTTCCCATGGAAACCTACACCGACAGAAAGCACCCTGCCTGGTGGCACGAGGCAGCAGCAAGGAGACTTCCCGCGAGGAGTCAGACAGTTATCGATCACAGCACAGAGGCAAGCCCAGTGCACAAAACACACACACACACACACACACACACACACACACACCACACACACACACACACCACACACACACACACACACACACACACACACACACACACACACACACACACACACACACACACACACACACACACACACATTACACATTTTAAAACACCACCAGCAACAGATGCACCACCTGATTTCAGAGCTGTAATTGTAGCTTGAGCGTAAGATGTAAGGTTGTTTTTTTTAATCCAATAACACAGCGGTGTGATCGTTCTCATCAAATCCAAAATGCAAACAAACATAGTGTTCCCTCCATGAAATTCTATAAAACATCACAGTTGAGTGATTAAATGAATAATTCCCTCCAGGGCTTTTGAAAATCCAATTCACAGCAGTATTACAGATATGTTTGCATGACACACAGGAAATTGTATAAATGTTGTAGCGCTCCCCCAAGCTGAGCAATTTTCAAAATGCAGATCTAATCCTGTTCTCCACCTCCTCTGATTTCAAATGAATACTGGGTTACAATAAGCCACACACTGGCACATGTATTACAAACTGCTTTGTATATTTTTTAACACTCATTTTCATCAGCTTAAGCACCAAGAAACCAGTGTTGTTCGAACTCAGTTGATATGCTTCTTTTTAAATGTAACAACTTCTATCAGAACATTTATTTCAGATGCAGCTGACTTGCCATTGGAGTTGACCAAACATCACTTTAACCCTGTGCAAACTGCATGGAAGCAGCATTGTTTCCCTGTGAACAATGCGAACAATGTTATATTTTGTTTGTGTGCGTATAAACCGGCTATTCATGTATCGCAGAGCAGACGGCAGCGGAGTGGATCAGCAGCAGATCCAGCTGTTCCTGACCCACTTTACCTCAGCTAAACTGGGAATAAGATTTTCTCATTTGAATTAGGTCTACTCATGTCTGACTCCACAGAGTGGCATTACACGCTGCACACAAAATCATGAAATTAATTGCGTTGACCTGAAAAGTGTATTCTTCCAGTAGACATCCCTTCAAGTTTGTTTTGCACATTTCTGAAGAGAGCAGCATGTAGGGAAGTTAGAAAAGTTAAGAAACCATATCCTATACGAATAAAAGCTGATTGCTAAAATGTTTGAAGAGCATATTAAATCCAACCGCCTCGAAGCTCCTGGTAGTCAACCTGAAGATACCCCTCCACTAAACAGTCAATCATAATTAATTCCATCATTCATTTTCTAGCGAGAAGAACAATCCCCGTAATTAAAAGGAAGCCTCTTCAACATTTAAACACTGGATCAGGCATACTTTCTCAATTCTTGAAATAAGGGAAGAAGAGGTGTGTTATTTATGGGTCTAATGACAGATATGTTGCGCCTCTACTGTGACATGTTTACATGCTTTAATGTTCAACATGTTTCTCATACTGAAAAGCTGTTGTTAGTGTTTATCTTGATTTACCGTGGTTATTATTGTCTTTTGTAATTGTTTTGCAAAGCAGGAATATAATTGATTATACGTTCACTGATTCCGTGCATTGAAAGCTATATAATACAATTGAGGAAGTATTACATTTGAAAGGTCTTTGTAGCAGCTAGCTGTCGGTGGCCCTGAACTCAATTTACACTCTCAATAGAGCAGGTACCTATACCGCAAACTGTATACCTAGTGCCATGCATTGTTTGCTTGATTTGTCTCGTTTATTTTGGGGATTAAACCTAAAAGACTGCGTGACATCTCTTTGAGATATTTCCAGCAGAGGCTACAATTGAAAATAATGGCAGAACTTTTTCTCATTATATCCAAAAGATCAATTTGAACATCAGGGGATGATTTTGAGATGTCTGTGTGTCCACTTTGCACTGTCATGTAAAACTGATACAGGTTGTTATTTGTAGAAGGGACAGATCGAACACATTCCATTTACAAACCAGAAATGAAACTAAGAATAGAGAGCATAAAACAGTCCACAGCAGTAACCAAAAGCAATACCCGAGTTGTCTTACAGTAATTGGATTGGGAACATTTTAATCTGTAACAGTGTCACAATACTTTGAGGGTAGTGTGTTTCTTGTGCTGTCATGCGAGGGACTGGCCGACATCGCCTCAGCCTGTGTCACTGGGTAGTGGTGCTGTGGAATAGGCCTACAGCTTCAAAGCCACCCTCACTCATCAAGGCTTGTGGTTACATTTGGTCTGGACTACATGTACACCTGTCAAGGTTTCAATCTGTAAATGGGATATTGATAGCTTGGAATTAGATCATTAAATATCCTAATGCAATTACCTGCATCGACCGCCACCGACTGTGGCTGCGAGGGAGTGCGGTCGTCTTTCCACCAGAAGGTTGTGGGTTCGATCCCAGCCCGTGCAGTCAACATGTCGATGTATCCTTGGGCAAGATACTTAACCCTGAGTTGCTCCCGATAGCATGGCCAACGGTGTGTGAATGTGTATGCGTGTTAGTTCCTAGAGTAATATACACTGCTCTGTATGAATGGGTGTGAATGGGTGAACGACATGTAGTATGTAAAGTGCTTTGAGGGGTCTTAAAGACTGGATAAAGCGCTATATAAGTACAGTCCATTTACCATTTACCTGAATGAGATGGTTTGTTTGTGCTGATGCCTTGGTTGACTGCTGTTGATGGACTGACTGCACACATTTAGAATCAGTGTTTGTTGATAAAGCATTAGTTTCGGCCACCTGAAGTAAATACCCGTATCTTGTCTGAATGATTTCATCTGTGATGTTTCCTTCTTTAGTTTAATGTTCTCTGTTTGCAAGCACTGGTGTTGACGTTCTGAATAAAAGTGTCCCGGCAGGATTCCCATATCAGGACCTTGTGACTTCTCCAGTAATGTTGCCTCACCCGGGGGCCGAGCATGCAAAAGGTTATGACATGTTTTAATAATACTGCACATAAAAACTATTGAAGTGAGCAATCCATTCAGGAGAGTGCGGGTCAATGTATTCCTTCCTGCAGCGTGCTCAAAGCAAGTCATGAATTATATTCCGTTTTTTATTGAACCACCATACAAATTAACCGTATGTTTATAATGCACTTTAAAACAGTTTTTCTTTACTTCTTGCACTTCAACCTCCAGCTTCATGTTAAAAAAACTTCAACATTTCTTAGAGACAGGAAGTTCACCTCTACAGCCCCCAGGAAAAAAAACACATTTTCAAGTTTCATCTTTTACAGCAGCTTAACTCATTTCCAATTTCTTCTCCTCGTCACTCATCACTCACGCTATTTCCCCAGTCCATCATCCTCTCATACTCTCCTCCCATCATCCTCTCTCTCTCCCTCTGATGTCAGAGCCCACAGGGTGCTGTAGTAACTGTCTGTCAGTCAGTTTCGTTTGGTGTTTATAGTCCGTCCAGCCCCTCTGATCCATTAGAAATAGCTTTAAGTGGCACAGCACTCCCTCATTGCTGTCACTCAACACTTCGTCTATTAGCCTTCATACTCCGCCTAATTCATCCGACCTCAGAATTAAATTAAAGGTGGACATAAGACAGTTACATTATGGTTGTTGCATTATCTTATCCTGGTATTATAACAACAAAAACAAGAATTTATAATCAGAAGTCTAATATTTATTCCATGCAAGCCTGCGCTTTTTATTGAAGAGTGTTCAAGGGTGACAAGTGGATTCTGTAAGGTTTGATGGTCTGTGATGTATTCTTGGTAGGACCTATTATGCTTTCTATGGGTTTTCCCTTTAGTGTAGATCACTACTTAACACTCGTGCCTCTATTGGTTAGTGCTCCAACACATTGCAGGTGATAGGTTAAGGGGCGGGACATCTCTATGCGGTTTACCAATCACAACAGAGACTGCCTGCTAACCAATCAGAGCAGATTGGGCTCTGGTTTCAGACGGAGGGTGAACAGAGAGAAAGATAAATACCTTTTTGAACATTAAAGCATGTAAACAGGTTCCAGGTACAAAATACAATTATGAACCTGAAATGGAACACGTTTTATTGCAAAGGACGAATATTGAAGGAACTTGAACTGGAATTTCCCCTTTGTAGATACATACATGTTTTTTATTTGCATTCAAGGCAATTCAATCGACTTCAATGTTTACTGTATGTTCTGGTTATTCCATCATTTCTCTTCATTGGGGGTTTTACTGTCAATCAATAATGCAATGTTCCAGCCCATGCTGATTTTCTAGAACAATCACCAATCTTTAAAATTGCAAATGATATTCATATCCTTAGGGGGGGGGCAATCTGAGCCAAATATCTCAACACGTTTCTAAATGAATACAGAGACTCTTCAGGTTTTCATATTCTAATATTGTTACAGTTCCTATTTGGTGTAATTAACCCTCCATTCTCCAGAATTGGATTCAGAATTGCTTCTTGATGGACATTTCCCCCCCAACTGATTCACTTCTGTCTGGATTCTACTTGCCCTCATAGACCCAAGGCTATTAATATATCAAAGACTTCCAAGGGCATACAATGATTAAACTACTTTTCATAAGCTATGAGTAGTAGAAATATTTTGCATGTGAAATATGCTGCGTAATCCCTTCTGCCAGCTCTAAATCCCCTTCTGTTATGTTTACTATCTTTAGCGTTTGAAAAATAGGTTATTTTACCACTTTGCACATTGTAAATTGTACACTTTTTTTGCCTTCTTATAAACATTTTAGCTGTCATGCCATGGAAAAAAACTGAAGAGCATTTTCTTCACAAACAAAATGTAGGTTAAAACAATGGTTTCCCTAATGAAAGTTTACTTTTTTCATTTGGACATATTAGGTATCCTGCAGTTCTTATTCTCATGTTACAACAAAATAAGATGTAACTGGTGGTAAATGTGCTGAAATTGAAAACATAATTTCCCAGCAAGGAGCATTGTAACAGTAAACCATTTCAATTTCAGAGATTTCGGGGGGAGAGCATCAAGAAGACAGACCCCGATTCACCGAGAGGAATCCCAGCTTTTACACCGAATGAAGTGCCTGACAGCTCCAGGGGTCACTTTGACCTCTGACCTCTGAATGATGGTGAAGAAAAGAAAGCTTCCCCTCTTTGTTGTAAAGAGGTATAATTACATCAAATATCATTACTGAATAGGTCATACAAGTAATACCTGTCACACTGCTTCACACGCCGCCTAGTCACAAGTTGTCTAGACGTCCTCATGCTCACCCCCCGACACGCACCCATTTCAAATCCTGTTAACGCCGACAGCCTGCGCCACAATAACCTACATTCACACAGTAATCACACTGACTGACTGAGTGTCGAAGCAAGGATTGAATTGGGCTGGAGAGAGGCTGCAGACACCCAGAGAGGGATGGGAGGGAGAGCACTTTTTCTTTTGTGCATTCAAATCCTATTTGGAAAAGGAGGATATGCATTTTGGAGCGCCATATTGCTGTGGATGTGCTCCAAGCCTCCACCAGGCAGGGGTCCAAGCACACGGACATGAACCAAACTGTTTTACCACTGTATTGTTAAAACTGTCATTCACAACATTTAGTCCTCCATTTATTTTGAAGTGTTGCTTATATCTCAACTTGGTTGTCCTTTACAACACAATATGTTTTCCTTGTTTCTGTTACAGCAGCAATATGGCACAAGGACATTTAAAGTTTACAGCAACTAACATTTAAATAACCGGTAATATGAATAATGTCTATTATAATAACAATAGTATAAGTGAGGACAATGCAACATTGTTATTTATATTTCTTTTATGCAAAATACCATTGTCAATGACAACATGGCTGAGTAAAAACTATTGTAAAACGATACACACATCAATAATCTCTTCACATGACCTCACACCTGGCGTGACCGAAATTGAAGCTTCCTAATTGTTGTGGGATTTGTATTATTTGGGCAATACCTTAGAAATGTGAATTAAGAGTTAAAAAACACAGAACATAAGAGAGACACACAATACCACAGGGAAAGCAAGAATAAAGAGATATATCAGGATTCATGCAGGGCTGAGGCTCAGTTTAGCTGACCCTTAGATTCTCTGGCCGCTGATGCACCTTCCCCGACTGACACGCCTTATATCTCCTCCCAATAAATCATATTCAATTCCATCCGTGTCATTGGAAAAACTATACACCACTCAGCCGGCATTAGGCTATATAAATTGGTATTGAATGGGAAGATTGTGGGTGAATGTTGCAGGAAATGTGCCCACATATTTGCATAATGTGATTTCTTTTTTTTCCAACAAGTATCAGGAAATGGATCTGCCCATTTAGCCATGAGCAAATTAGTATTACATTGGAATGATTGCTGGATTGTGCTCATGTGACTTTACCACTGATATAAATCACATTAAAAAAATAAATGTGGCTTCCAGCAGATATATGAATCCCTGTGGGACTGTTATATCCTATAAGTTATCCTTCAACATAAATCTGTGTGTGTGTGTGTGTGTGTGTGTGTGTGTGTGCGTGCGTGCGTGCGTGCGTGCGTGCGTGTGTGTGTGTGTGTGTGTGTGTGTGTGTGTGTGTGTGTGTGTGTGTGTGTGTGTGTGTGTGTGTGTGTGTGTGGGAAAATTACTCATCGGTGTTCATACTGGAGATGACGTCACTTATAACCTGACTTCAGAGTTTACATCACTGGACCGGAATACACTGTGCAGTTAAAATGAGGATGATATCATTTACGTAACATGAACAGCTGCCCTTATTGATAGTGACATGGCCAAACCAAAGCTTTTTTTAATAAAATCGAGTAAAATAGACACATTTTGGTAAACTTGAATTATTGTTCTGCTATTCCCAAACCTTGTGGCATTTGTTTGTGTTTGGAAACATCACATTCTAATTTTGTGGACCCATATTTGAATGTGAAGCATTGCGGGGTGTGTCGGTATATCCCCTGTAAAGGGTGTCACACCGTCAGGGCTGTTTTTTGAAGACGGCTATTCTTCAGATGATGACGATGTAGTTGTGTAAGATCCAGGTTATCCCCCCGTCTTTTCCAGTTGTGGATATGGCTGCCGCCCCGGGTGCTGTGTAACAGCGCACCGGAGCCAACCATTAGGAGAGAGAGAGAGAGAGAGAGAGAGAGAGAGAGAGAGAGAGAGAGAGAGAGAGAGAGAGAGAGAGAGAGAGAGAGAGAGAGAGAGAGAGAGAGAGAGAGAGAGAGAGAGAGAGTTGCAAGCAATGGGGGGAGGGGCGGAAAAGGGAGAGAGGAGGAGAGTCTGATTGTGTGTGTATGGATGGATGGATAGTAGCCTACCACCGGGCTGTGCCGAAACTGCTAGCGCGCACACACATTCGTACACACACTCAGGAGGGGAGTGTGTGTGAGCCAGTCAGTCAGTCAGTGTGAGAGTGTGTAAGCCATGTTGGATGTGAATGAACGGGAGGAGAGATGCTGCTGCCGCGCCGCTCCTAACGCTCAGACCTCCAGCTCCACGGACCAGAGCGGGTAGATGCCAACTCTCCAGGCCGACGGAGACACGGGGGAGCCTGGGGGAAGGTGTCGGGCGGTGCCGGCGGTCCTGAAGGGAACGAGGGAGAGAGAGAAGTAACGGGGAGGAGGGAAGACGCACTCGAGGGAGGACGAGAGAGAGAATAGGCAGAGGTGGAAGAGGGAGAAAGGACGGAGAGACAGAGAAAGGAAGAGACTAAATGGCTGCACTGCTACCGGGCTTCACCCCGCTCCTGCTCTCGTCTCTGGCACTCCACCTGCTTCTCCTCGGCCCTTTGTTTGCCCTCACCCCGGAGACGGTGAGCACAGGAGGGGCTTCCAACCGGTGGACCCCGGGCCTCTCTCACCGAGACGCCGGTAAAGTGAGCCGGCAGCAACAGAAGCAGCAGCGAGAGGAAGCAGGGGAGTCACCGAGGAGCAGCTGGAATCTACGCCCCAGCAGGTGGACTGTAGAGCGGATACATACTGGGGGATGCTGTGGAGTGGGGACGCTGGGAGGATATACCCAAGATGGGGCGAGGGGGACACGGAAGGAGAGACTGAAAGGAGTCGGGACGTTTTCATCACCTCCTCCTCCTCTCCCCCCAGGTATTAGGAGCAGGTCGAGCTCTGATGGCGTCGGCGCAGGAGAGGGAGTGGAGAGAGGGAGGATGAGGAGGAAGGGCGTTGTTTCTTCTCCAGCTTCACCTGCTTTCACCTCCTCGCCTGTTCAAAACGGCAAAAAACGGGCAGTACAAAGGACTAGAGCGTGCGCGCAACGGTGGCCGGCGTCAAGGCCACACCTCGCCAAACGTGGTGCCGCCGGAGCCTTTGTGCACGCCTCTGGCCTGTACGGGGCACCCGGAAGTGTAAAGAGGAGAGGGGGAGAGGTGTGGGAGAGGGCTCGTGAGGTGAGGATAGTCTTTGCCACATGCTGCTCCCTGACACCTGGGCATCTCTGCTGGTCAAGCCCTGGCAAACAAGCCCTCTCCCCGGCAAACATCCCCACACTTGGCCACTTGCCAACCGGTTGCTCTTGTTGCATTCATCCTCTTTCTGGATACAATTCAGCACACAGCGAGGCTTCAAAAAACACCTCTAAATTTCATCCCCGTTTCACCAACAATTCAGACTGTATCCAGGGATCCACATTGGAATACATGTGTCATTTTACAACCGGCCACACAGATCCAATGCATCCAGTTTACAGGGGGAGCAAACAAAACACAGCTCGGGATCCTTATTGGGGCTCTGCCAGCGTGGACAGGAGGGCTGGTAATTGTTCTCATTTTAGAAGGCACAATGTTATCGATCCCAGCAGCAGCAGCAGCAGCAGCACAGAGGGGGGTGATGATAGCCGTTTGACTAGGTGCATTACGTGCAGGGAGAAAGACAGGGGGACGATGAGTGGGGGAGATGAGGAGGAGGGGGAGGAAACGTACAGATGTTGCGCACCGGTAGTGATTAACCCCAGTACCTTGGTGCATCTCGATAGTTGTGGGTCCCCTATTCGTGAGGCAAAGGCAGCTTATTACCACGCCAGAAACATAGATACGAAGAGGGAGGGGAAATATGGACGAGAGGGAGGGGTACACCAAGGCTACAAATATATTAATTTATCTAATTATCCGGATAATGATTTGGCTTTTCCGTTTCTGACGCGCCTATGTAAGACTGGTAATGAGCTTCCGCAGGGGAAATCAGCACCGGCAACCAGAGGGCAGATCGGGCAAACACGGGGAGAGATCGGGGAGGTTCCCGGTGGTTGCTTCGGTTGTTTGGACAGAAAAGAAATGGGGGATGGATATTTAGCCGGCTTTATGGTCCCACAGGGAGTCGTAGCTCAGAGGAATCTCCCCATCCAATGTTCCCCCACAGAGACGCATGATCAACGTGTTCCATCCAACAAGAGCGGTATTGCTGATATTGTATCAACATATGCTGGCCCGATAATGAGTATCCTCCCTGAACCACAAACAGGCGATTATGCAGAAAGTGTAAAACTATCCAAACTGCTCCGTCTATCTGCAGACAAAGTAAACGCAAGTTCAGAGACAGAGTCTGCCGGTGACTCAGGCTTTTTCTCGCCTGCGAAGTTTCCCGTTATATCTCCCACGTCTCGCTTTGCAGCAGCAGTCACACCACGTATTCCCACTCAGCCCGATGACACCACAGCAGAACACCTCTCGTTTTTCTCGGAAATGAACCTGACCACACGGCAGGATGACTCCACGCGTTTGATTTACCTACCCTCTCTAAAGGACTTGATTTCAGCAGTTTCCCCAGACTCCCAGTGCGTGTTTTTATGGAGCACATTCAACAGCAACATTAATAACAACAACGAAGATGAGCAAAGCAAGGACATACATGGATTTAATCATGAATCTGAAATAGAACAATCTCAGTGGCATGACCAGACACAGCAACAAGACCTGTGGGAGACAGCATTACTAGAGATGGTCAATGCAGGCTGTGCTGACAGCATTTCCACTGACTGTTCAGCCACCAAGCAAGGGGAGCATGCACATATGCAATTAAAATCCGGTAAGCAAGTGTCATTAGAGCCTCAAGGTGTGAGACAGTCAGATAGGCGGCAGATGGGTGCCGAGGCAGAGAGGGAGAGACATGCAGAGAGGGAGGGAGAGAGTTTTGAGGGGTCTGCTGCTGTTGCTGTTGGGGGAGGAAAATTACAGGTGGGGGAGGGCAAGAGAGAGGCGGGGCTAATGGGAGGCAGAGAACCAGGGGGAAAGGAGCAAGAGGAGGAGGAGTGGGAGAGAGAAAAAGCAATAACAAAGGCAAGCCGGGCAGAAGAGAGAGAGGCTGAGAGGGAGAAGGGTCAGGATAGGGGCAGTAGCACCACCATCATCACACAGCCAGATAGCAAAAAGGGGAAGAACGAGAGACAGGCAGATGAGAGCAACGGGGTTGGAGAGGGGGGTGAAAGGGGGGTTGAAGGGAAGGAGGAGAGGCGCAGTACAAGGGGAGAGAGGAGCCTGGAACGACTGATAATAGTTGCAGATGATGATATCTCACAGGGGGGAAAGGGGAGGAGGATGTTGATGCCCTGGCGCCGCTCTCGGCGTGCAGCAAACAAACATCCCCATTTCTCCCAGTATAACTTCCAAGTGCAAGTAGCTGAGAATCAACCAGCCGGTACTTCAGTCATTATCATGTCCGCCTCAGACCCAGATGCGGGAGATTCAGGCAGGGTCAGCTACTCCATTGCCCCGCTGATGAACAGTCGATCATCTGACTACTTCCACATCCACCCAGACACAGGGCTCATCACCACCACTCAGATTCTAGACAGAGAACACATGGACTTGCATTACTTCCGAGTCACAGGGACAGATAACAGCGCCTCTCGGCTCTCCGGCACCACAATGGTGGCCATTACTGTGTCAGATCGTAATGATCACTCTCCTATTTTTGAGCAGACTGAGTACAGGGAGACAATCAGGGAGAACGTAGAGGAGGGGTATCCCATCTTACAGCTGAGAGCGACAGACTTAGACTCCCCATCTAATGCCAATATCCGGTATCGCTTTATCGGTGATAAGGTTACAATAGCCCGGTCGGCATTTGAGATTGACCCCCGCTCTGGCCTCATCACAACCCGCGGAGCAGTGGACCGGGAAACCAACGAGCACTACACTCTACTGGTGGAGGCCACTGACCAGGGGAAGGAACCGGGGCCACGCTCTTCTACTGTTAAAGTGTTTATCACTGTTCTGGATGAAAATGACAATGTGCCACAATTCAGCGAAAAGCGCTATGTGGTAGCAGTGAAGGAGGATGTTCGGGCCCACACTGAGATCCTCCGTGTGAGCGCCACAGACATTGACAAGGACAGTAACGCTGCAGTTCACTACAATATCATCAGTGGCAACAGCCGTGGACAGTTTTCCATCGACAGTGTAACTGGCGAGATCCATGTTGTAGCACCGCTGGACTATGAATCAGAACGGGAGTATACTCTCCGTGTTCGTGCCCAGGACAATGGCCGGCCACCTCTCTCCAACAACACCGGTATTGTCAGTGTTCAGGTGACGGATGTAAACGACAACCCACCAATCTTTGTCTCCACACCTTTCCAGGCTTCTGTGCTGGAGAGCGCCCCAGTTGGTAGCTCCATCCTCCACATTCAGGCCATTGACACTGATTCTGTTGATAATGCCCGTCTGGAGTACAGGTTAACTGGCACCAGCTCTGACACACCCTTCGTTATTAATGCGGCAACAGGCTGGGTCACTGTGCGCACCATTCTTGACCGAGAGTCTGTGGAGCACTATTTCTTTGGTGTGGAGGCCAGGGATTATGGCATGCCTCCTCTATCTGCTACAGCAAGTGTAACAATAACAGTGATGGATGTTAATGACAACCGGCCCGAGTTCATCCAAAAGGAGTACTATTCTCGCCTGAATGAGGATGCGTCTGTTGGTACCAGTGTAGCGACTGTGACGGCTGTGGACCGTGATGTCAACAGTGCTGTAACCTATCAGATAACAGGGGGAAACACCAGAAACCGCTTTGCCATCAGCACAGCAGGCGGGTCTGGACTTCTTTCGTTAGCTCTCCCATTGGACTACAAACAGGAGCGCCGTTACGTTCTAACCGTCGCTGCCTCAGACCGCACACTCCACGACACCTGTCAGGTGCACATTAACATCACTGACGCCAACACACATCGGCCTGTTTTCCAGAGTGCCCACTACTCTGTTAGTGTGAATGAGGACCGACCACCTGGAAGCACCGTAGTTGTAATCAGTGCCACAGATGATGATGTAGGCGAAAACGCTCGAATCACATACTTTCTCGAGGACAATATCCCACAATTCCGCATTGACACCGGCACAGGGGCAATAACGCTCCAGGCAGAGCTCGACTATGAGGACCAGATGACCTACACTCTAGCTATCACAGCTAAAGACAACGGTATCCCGCAGAAAGCAGACACAACATATGTGGAGGTGAACGTGAATGATGTCAATGACAATGCACCTCAGTTTCTCAGCACAAGATACCAGGGAACAGTGAGTGAAGACGCCCCTCCCTTCACCAGTGTCCTCCAAATCTCAGCCACTGACCGTGACGCGCACACCAATGGTCGTGTTCAGTACACCTTTCAAAATGGCGAGGATGGGGATGGGGACTTTACCATCGAACCTACATCCGGTATAGTCCGATCTGTTCGACGTTTGGACCGTGAGAGCGTGCCATTCTACGAGCTCACAGCCTATGCCGTCGATCGTGGCATACCCCCTCAGCGAACCCCCGTCCACATCCAGGTGACGGTCCTAGATGTCAACGACAATGCCCCCGTCTTCCCTGCTGATGACTTTGAGGTTCTAGTGAAGGAAAACAGCGCAGTGGGGTCTGTGGTAGCCCAGATCACAGCCACTGACCCCGACGAAGGCACTCACGCTCAGATCATGTATCAAATTGTGGAGGGAAACATCCCCGAGATCTTTCAGATGGACATCTTTTCAGGGGAGCTCACTTCACTCATTGATCTTGACTATGAGGCCCGCAACGAGTATGTCATCGTAGTCCAGGCAACTTCGGCTCCTCTAGTCAGCAGGGCCACCGTCAGGATCCGATTAGTGGACCAGAACGACAACAGGCCCACTCTGCAGGACTTCCAAATCATTTTCAACAACTTCGTGTCCAATCGCTCCAACAGTTTCCCCAGCGGGGTAATTGGAAAAGTACCCGCCCACGACCCTGATGTGTCAGACAGGCTGCACTACACCATCGACCGCGGAAATGAGCTTCACCTGCTGCTGCTGAATCACACCAGTGGAGAGATCCGACTGAGCCGAAAACTGGATAACAACAGGCCGCTGGTGGCTCCAATGCTGATCACTGTCACAGGTAAGAGACCGTGGAGGGGAAATGGGAGGGAGGGTTTTTCTGTCTAGTCAGTTTAGATTCCCCTGTAGCTTATTTCACCATGACGAATCCTGTGAAGATAAAGACTCAGACTCTACAGGTTAGAGCAAGAAAAAGGGTTGAGCTCTGGGCTTTGCAAACACATTGTTCTTCTGTGTATTTCCTTCACTTGTGTATGTGAGATAATGAGAAATGAACTGGGCTTCTTTAAACACATTTACCTGATGTGTGTCGGAGGTGCAACCATTAGACAACTAGATTATCGGCCTGCTTCTAAGACATCTGCTATATGTGTCTGAGTCCCTTAAGGAGAAGGCTCTTGGGGAAATGTGGGAACACATTAGATTTACCAGAGAGCATGGGGGGTGAACATGTAGAGATTGGTGCTTGTCTGTTTTGCAGAGTTTCAAAGTGTAGATGAGGTGAGAGGTTAAGGAAAAAAGGATCACGAGAAAAGAAAGTGTGTTTGAGGAAACACATCAGAAGGAGGGAAATGTGTGCGAGAAGAGAGATAAATATTTGAATGTGAGATACCCGACAATAATTATTAGTCAGATTCTCATATCAAAAGTTCCCATCAGTCAGCATTTTGCCAGCTTAGGAGATAAGCTATTGGGAGACATAAAGCATGCTTCTTTTTTTTCTTCTAGCTATGCAGTAACACATATTCCCGTGGGGAAAAGAGCTTTGTAGCTGTATCACAGTACCACCCACGCTTTTTGATTGACAGGTGATCTCGACTGAGTGCAGTCCAAGTTGCCACAGCAATTTTGTGAATCTAAAGAAAATCTATTTTATAGGGAAACAAGAAAGCAGAGGGTTTCGCCTGGCAGAGCCACTTACTGTCACTTGCTGTTAGATATCCAATGAAATGGCATCAATACTTCCTAATGTTATTTATTTCCTGAATGTCTCTATTCAGTGTTTACCCTGTGGGCTTTTAGCAAAGATAGACACACTTTGATTTTCTAGGCAAATAGCACTTAACTTTACTGACATCCTTGTTCATTATCCATTATGTTGATCATGTCCTGCACTGAGAAATAATATTAAAACTATCTCTTGGTCCTAAATTGAATTTATTTTGAATTGAAGCCGATCTCATTTGTTTTTAGGTGTATTTAGCTGTTTATTTGTTTGCATTTCCAGGCTTTGGATTCAAGATGAAGGCTTCCTAAAAGCCTGACAGGCTGCCTTGCTGTCAGTGATCAAAGCCTTAGGAAGCAAAAAGGGAAAGAAGCGAGAGCAGCGTTTTGTTTTGTGTTGTGCTTTGTATTCTGGCTTGGGAGTGTGTGACCTGCTACCCTATTTACACTGCTTTATACCAGCCTCACTGGTGACGATGCTCGCTTATACATATTTAGTTTGGTGTTAGTTTGATGTCATTTGTGAGTTCATGAGGGAAGTGAATTCTGACTGAATTAGTTAATGAACAAATGAGGAAGTGAGTTTACTGTAAGACTCAGTAAGGTAGAGAGAAATATAATATGAGAATGAATAAATGATCAAATGACTGATATTGCAAGGTAGTGTGTCAGTAAATGACTGAGTTTTAATACACTTAAGTGATTTTATAAGTACACAAGTGTTCAAATAAAAGAGTAAACAATTTGGGGCATATACAAAACAAGATTGAACAAGTATGTGAGTGGGCAAATAAGTGTTGGTGAATAAAAGAGAGACACAATTATGTAAATAGGTGAAGTAGGAGAAATTGAGAGTGACTGAATAACTGTATAAGCAATTAGTGAGTGAGGTTAAAGAGGCCCTATAATGCTTTTGGGGGATTTCCCACCTCTAAGCAGTTGACCAATCACAACAGAGCCTTCCAGCTAACCAATCAGAGCAGACTGGGCTCTGGTTTCAGACAGAGGGTGAAAAGAGGTGCTGCAGCACAGGCAGTATGAGAAAAATAAAGAGCTTTCTGAACATGAAAGCATGGAGACATGTCCCAGTAGTGACACAAAATACAAATATGAACCTGAAGGAATGAGCAATCAGGCAGGTGTGTGTGTGTGTGTGTGTGTGTGTGTGTGTGTGTGTGTGTGTGTGTGTGTGTGTGTGTGTGTGTGTGTGTGTGTGTGTGTGTGTGTGTGTGGTGTGTGTGTGTGTGTGTGTGTGTGTGTGTGTGTGTGTGTGTGTGTGTGTGTGTGTGTGTAGTGTATGTATATAGTGTATGTATGTGCCAGCCTTGTGTCTCCATCTGCATTCTTCCATTGTCTCGCTGCTCTTCTCTCATTTTGAAAGTATTTGACTCTCTCTCTCTCTCTCTCTCTCTCTCCTCTGTCGCTCCAGGATTTGACAGTTATGAGATTATAATGAAACAACAGTCAGCCAGAGTCATGCTCCGAGCCAAGCTGTCACTTTCATTGTTCACTGTGTGTTATCTGTGACTACCCTTCCCTCCTCTCCCCATCACTTCCTTCCTCTCCTTTATTCTACCCGTCCTCAAACGCACAGAGGGATGGATGAATTCTTCTCCTTTTGATTCCTTGCATTTCTCTCTCTTCTTTTTCGTCTTGCTTCCTCCCATTTTTCCCTTCTGCCTTTTACTCCTGGAGTTTGTTTCTCATGTTGTCCTCTTTTTAAACCTATCTCTTGAGTCTTGACGTCTTGACCTTGTGTAGTATTTCTTTCCTCGCCTGCTACACCTCCTTCCTCCTTTTCTCCCTCCCTCCCTTTCCCTCGTCCCTTCGTCTGTATTCAGTAATCCATCCTTCTGTCCTCCGACTCTTCCCTGTAATCCTCACACAACTCTCTTGGGCCGTGTCTCTTCCATGCCATATTCTTTTCAACTCTGCTCCTCCTTCCTCCACTCCACTTCTCTGCCTTCTCCCCTCCTTATTTGCTCTCCTTGTATGTGTAAGTCTCCTCAAGTGTTGTGTATCAGTGTGTGTTTCTGACACATTTGTATGCATGTGCATGAACAGAGATTCCTCGGTGTGTTCGCACATAGTAGTTCTGGGCACAAGTGTGTTTGTGTACTCTCAGGTGGCTCAACGCATGGCACTTGAGAGTGTATTCATGCCTTTTCAATGAATAATATCTATGCATGTCAGAGAGTGGTGGGGCAACACTGCTGCATGACATGCTTTCTTATTTCCTCATCTTTCACACTTTTCTCCATTTTCCCTCCCTCCCCCCTCTCCCCTTTTGACAGTTAGCTCCAGTCTATTGATTCTCGGGATAATGCCCATATTTATGGTGCACAGAGATTAAACGCTGCATCCATGCGTGTGTTGCCAGCAGTTTAAGCACACACATGCATTTACATTTACACACTAGTTGTTGGAGGCATGACAAAAAAAAAAGTTCATTCTGGCTTGGCCCCCCGAACAGCTTCAGCTCAAGGTGCCTTTGAGCAAAGCAACCCCCAATTGCTCCATGTGGCCAACAGAAAAGACTGCCACTGCTCTGGCCAAGTCCCAGTTGTGAGTGTGTGTAGCAGTTTGGAGCGCTGGAAAAGAAAACATGTACCACAGACTTCCCTGATGATGGTCAAAACAAAGCCCCTCTAGGTCAACACAGACTTTGGTTAATCAGCCCTTTTAACAGTGGACATCTTGACATGTGATAGCAGGAAACGCACAGGTTTTAGTAATACTAATTACCGAGGGCTTCATTATAATAAGCAGTTTCAGGGTCCCTGTATTACACATGCTGGCTCACTGTCACACTGAGACACTTGAACAGAGACACGTCTTTAATATTATTACTAACACCTGTGTTTTTTTCTACCAGGCTAAATACCTGATGGGAAAAACGCCTTTTGGCAGTGAATACCTTTATTTAGGAAAAACGTATTTTGTGTCAAGACATGTGTCTCAATATTCTGTCTCAATATATTTGTTTTTCACTCTTTTAGAAGTTTCTTAATGACCGTTGCCAACACTGCGACACATTTCAGCCATATCAGGTTTCATGCTAATTCCCTTCACCATGGAACTTTGCTCATTTGTGTTGCTCTGAAAAATGTGCTGAATGCCAAGTCCGTTCATAGTGACGAATGCTCCTAATTGGTCGTTATTCTGATGTGCGGCACCTGGTTAGCTGTGTTTCTGATGGCGACGAGTAGGTTCATAATCAGTCAAATATTTATGAAAACTGAAATGTTGGCTTTATGGGAGAATACAAATACCATAACAAGCTGAAAAACACACCACAAACAGTTGCCTGTTCATTCATCTTGTTTAAACGGAGCAACATTAGTATTTATTATTGTGTCCACATGATGGATGTTGGTCCATATCTCCCCTTTTAGCTCTGGTTTGATATAGGCTTACTCATTAGAAGTTTGTTTGTTGCTGGGCAGGTAGTTCACAGTGGGTTTGTCAGATTTCCTTTATTTAACAACGGCTGTTTAATGTGCTGGAAAAGAGGTTGGTGAGAGTACTGTGTGACTGAACCAAACAGAGAATGTTCTAGGCAATGAAACATCAAACAAAAGAGGCAACAAATTCATAGAGCTAGAGGTTTTGTTCCAAGTGTAGTTTGTTATTTGTACATTTGACACATGCAGGCACTTATGCTGAATGGTCCTTTATGCATGTGTCAGTGAATGGAAGAGTGAGCATTCTTCAAATTAGTTAACACATCCAAACCCAAATATCGCATTCATGACATGCACCAGTTTATTCCTCTATAATGGTGTTATGTTTCATGTCTTCTGTTAATGCTGGAGATTCTGGGAGTTTATATGGTATTGAAAATGAGGACACATCA
The DNA here is from genome assembly GCF_902827115.2 of Pseudochaenichthys georgianus. Lineage (NCBI taxonomy): Eukaryota > Metazoa > Chordata > Actinopteri > Perciformes > Channichthyidae > Pseudochaenichthys > Pseudochaenichthys georgianus. The sequence goes on along the minus strand of NC_047509.1, from coordinate 27,633,724 downwards.
TATATTCATTTAAACACTGGCTTACTATATGCTATAATTGTTAGTTAACTGTGACTCAGGTCAGTGCATCATGAATACACTTACAGTAGATATAGGTCATTGCACTGATGATAACTTGAACCTAACCCATGCATTATGGGCCTATACTGTACGTATGTGTTACGCAGCTAATGCATTTACATGGGGGTCAGCTGAAAGAGGCCAACACCCGAGAGAATAAAGCTCTGAATTATCCTCCTTTTATATAATAATCTGTTTTTATACTCAGCATTACAAGCATCATGGTACAATGAGGCGAGAGTACAGTATGTATTATTTCTTATTTTATTGCCATTGTTGAGGTCATTTCCATATTTCTACCATCTATGCATTACCTTTTCTATAAGATCTAATGTGAAGAAGAAAGAGAAGTATACATTGACAGACATTAAATGTCACGAACCAGTTGTAATGGCGTGTTGTGATGACAACATTGCGGGTCCCCTGAACCTTGGCGCCCTGCGGGCTTAGATCCCCTCGAAACAAAGTGTTTCTGCTATAATAGCCCTTTCAAAAATGTGTCCCTATTGCTCTGTGTTGATTTAGGTTGCTGAGCCTGCCAACACTTTTAGAGAAAGTGAGATAACTTAAAGGTTTTCCAATTAATTCATACATACTTTTTACAGTACACAATGCTCACTACTCTACAGACTACTGGAATAAATATATGCTATGTTAGCTAACAATATGAACCACTATAATCTAAGTAGTTTAACTGAATACTTTTTTTCATGGAATTTTATCTTTGTACTGTTTCTACAGCTTTGGTAAATCCGGCAATTTATCACATTATATTTAGCTTTAGTTTTTTATGTTTGGGCAAGTGAGTGCTTTTATTAATAGATGCAGTGTTGAAAGAGTAGAGGTTTTTGCTTGATATTCCGCAGAGTCAAACCAGAGTCGAACCAACGTACTGAGCAACAGTGTGTATAATACAACTTTTAATGTATGTCACATGTACAGTACAGCTATGTGCAACACTATGAATGTACTGTCTCTAAAGTCATGTGCACCATTTCCCCCATATTTCAGTTGTTTTAGTTGAATAGTCTAATCTACCTGATTCATTGATATTTGGAGCATTGACCATGGCTCTGAAACATCAGTGGCCTTACTGTGTGTAAACCCATGGTGCTATCCGTGCTGCTGAATTTACGGATGGGTTTTTCTCTGAGTGCTGTGCTAGTTCCACCTTGAATCTATAGTATTGAATAAACATTTATAAGACTAAAATAAGTGTTCATTGGGCGGTTCGCTGGTTGCGAATAAGCCTTCTCCCAGTTCGAAATTAACAAAGCGCATCCTGTTGTACAAAATACAAAATGGGCTCAAACCCACAGCTCATGGCACACCGCATTTCCTTTAGCTCACTTAGCAACCATGATGACCTACATGGACAGCCCATACTGGCCAACCACAATGTAAAGAAACCAGCCCATTACAATCCATTAGACCTCGCTCTACATCTTCGGCCTGTCGGGCGCAGCCATCAGGAGCTAAAAGGTTCAGGCCGAGCGAAGAAGGATGTGGAGTCTGACAGTTTTCTCTCTCCCTAGAGGGAGAGCCCTGGATAGTTAGTGTCCCATAATCGTGACACCAAGCTCAGGAAAGCTGTGTTGAAATAGCAGATGTTTAGCAACAAAGGGTTTACATGTGATTTGAACGTTATGTGTAAGCAGTGTTTCTGACGGGGACCCAGTGTCTGCTTAATATTTCTCTGTAGTTACATTAATATGATGTTCTGCAGTGATTTATAGTTCACTGAAGGACAGAGATATTAGGTGGTAGATGGGTCGGGGGGGGGGGGGAATGTCTAACACTAAAACACTGTCTCACATTTAAGTGCTTGACAACTCAAAGCCTTAGGGCTGTCCCCGCGGATTAAATAAATGGCTTCTGAGATTTAATGCCAATGTATAAAGGAATTATCGATGTATTGTTCTCTCAGACTTATAGAGGAATCAGAGTGACAGCTAAACGCACCAATGAGGTGTTTGTTTCGCAGCTTTCATCTATCTAGGATTTGATAGACTTTCACCCAGGACTATTTGAGATACTTTGCGTTCACACAGCTGTGCACTCCCCCACCTGGGAGCCGCCCTGTACAAATACAGTCCATTTTATAGGTCTCCTCTCAAGGATAAGAGTGGGGTTTGAGTGGCAGGATGGCCGCTGGGACATGGAGATAAATTAGCCAACATCATGCATGGGGTGAAGCCGTGACAAGAGCAAAAATTCAGGGATGGTGGGGTGCCATGTGTGAACGATTTGACAGAAGTTTTCAGGGAGTTGAGAGCATAACAAATCCGTGTTCCCTGCTGAGAGATTTGCACTTGGTCTGGGAAGCCTCTGCCGCTGAAACCTGCTTTTTTTAAAGCATATTTGCTGAGTAGACATGGAATAATGTTTCCCCTTAAAACTTTATATAACACTAACTCCTTGTGCAAAAAGTAACTGATGACTCTTCTGAAGGATAGCTTGAGTTAAAGTCATTTTTTGTGCAACAACTACTGCCAAACATAAACATTTTGAGATGTAGTACTCTGAGTGTCATGGTCGAGGCTCTTTTGGTGTGTTTCCCTTTGCAGACTGTCAAAACAGAACTATGCATTTTTTTTTAAATAATCAAAAGACGTTTTCGTATGGCTCCCCAGTTCTCCAAAAAGCACGACAACACAAAGTTCTCCACTACCCTGACAGAGAAATTCATAAAACATGTCAGACATTTCGCCTTTTACTTTGCCTGAACACTCTCTGCTCTGAAAGCGTATTCAGGCTGCGGACACAAAAGTTACAAATAGCAGCAGAAAGTTACAGTTCCATTACAAACCGTCTCTATGCTATACTAGTGTGTATGCTGGAAACGCGTAATGAATCGTTTTGATAAAGGAGTGGTGAGTAATGAAATGTCTCAACCATGGAGAAGATAAATGCATCTTTGTGCCTCTGCTATGCTTCAGCACCTTGCAGGATGTGTTTTGTGCTGTGTTTTAATTAGGAAGCCTGACATTTATCCTTCATATTCTGCTTCATGTTAACAGTCGGAAACACACATGGATGAGACTCAAGAAATGCCTGCTCCAGGGTAATAGCTATAGAAATGCAACCACATAAGGAGGAAATAAGCTTCTGCAACATGCTTTTATTCAAGGAGGAATTAAGGCACCAGCATATTGTTGACATGTTAAGTATTTATTTTTATCTTTCGTTATAAAAACAGCCTAGGGCCTGAGGACATTAAATCAATAACCAGCAAAACTTTATCTGCAAGCAAAACTTTTTTTGTTCTACAGTCATTTAAAAAGATGCAGTACACTTCATCACAAACACATAGTGTTTATTACTCGAAGGCCATCATAGAGCCTGACGCTGAATGGCAAATGGAAATATAGGTGTTAATAAATAGCTATTTAATGATTTGTTTATGCTGGTTGGAGGCGAAATGAAAATAGGTTTGGATCAACTCAGCCACTAGGGAGGACACGATGTAGGGGAAATGAGGAAAGATCATCAACAGGCTGGCCTTTCATGCTCTGTTTAGCATCGTGTCATAAATAAATCATACCCACATTAGCTTTACAACATTTACATGATTACTGTGTGAACAGACAAGATCACAGCAGAGAGAGAAGCTGGACACTGATCCCGCCTTTTGAAATCTTTTTAAGGGTGCACTGAGAATTAAAGGTCCCATGACATGGCCATTTCTACTGATCATAATTCCATTGTTGAGGTCTACGAGAATAGATTTATATTGTGCAATTTTCCAAACTCACATTGGTTTCTCAAACAGCGTCTCTGTATAGTATGTGTCTTCACTCTCTGTCCTAAACGGCTTGTTGGAGCTCCTTGACCAGCTTTAACCCGTTACCATAATCACTTTATCTATTTTTAATTGAGCCGGTGGACTGTGTAGGGCAGGAAGAGTAACACGTGTTGATGCTTCTCGGTGGTCTGGTCTCTCTTTGGGTCTCACTGTCCTTCTGTAACTATTCTATCGGTTCTCTTTTCATATCTTGCTTTGGATTGAGTCCAACATTTCTTCTAATGTTAAATTAATGGTGTCTTGACAACATGCGTCTTGTTAAACCTTTAATGATGCACGGCAGCAGAAGAAGACATCATTTCAGCCCTTCTGCTGCTGTGCATCATTAAAAGTGTCATTTGCGAGTGAAACATGACTTCAGTGGCTCGTTGTGTGGTATTCGGTCCACACCCATTGTCATTAAATCAGTGGTTCTCAGACTTTTCCTTTCCAAGTTGCTCCATAATGAATACACAGTAGATCACAGACCCACATTGCTACAACGTAAACTCCAATGGGCTCACTTCTACAGTGAATCAAATAGTGACAATTAATTATTACCCATTTCTTTGGTGACCTCCAGGAACTTCCTCCACAACCCCTGCGGGATCCTGGACCCCTGGTTGAGAACCACTGCTGATGTTATGTTTAACTACATGTATAATGACAACATCTCTGCACACGCTCTTCTATGTCTGCTTTGGATCTCTGCTTCAGTCTGTGGTAATGGCTGTACAGAGGCAGTGATTAGTCCATTATTTGACCAACTGATCACCAACTATGATGACTTCAACTGACTCACCGTAGGGGTTTCACCACCCAGTTTGTTTGACATTTTTATGCCAAAATGGAATATAAATGCTCCCTTCCAAATCTGGAGATTTTCTTTTTTCTTTTTACATCATAATAAACTGAATATCTTGAAATCTCAAGACATAATTTTGAGATACAAGGATGGACATTTCTTACTACTTTCTGATATTATATTGACCAAACGATTCATCTAGAAAGTTATGTCAGCCTTAATGAACGCAGTAGCCATCTTGACCCATTAGTGATGAGAGATAGAACTGAAACAGCTGTCTATAGTTGATGATTAGGTGTACCCTGATTGTAACTACAGTAGCTGTGAAGCTGGGTTGGTTTTTCTATATTATATGCAGGGTGGGTTGTAGCTGTGAGGAATTGGATGATTTGTGTTCACGTTGTTATCTCTTTTTATTTCCTGAACACAATTGCGGGGAATAAGTATTCAAGTTTTTTCCTTTTACAGCACGGTTTCCACATTTTTCATCTCTTTAATAATTGTAATTCAAACATTATTCAGTAGTGTGCATTACCTCCGGTGTGTTTGAGTGATTGGCATACACAAGTCAGCATCACAGGAATCCTTTTTGCTACACGTACGGCACTGAGCAGAATATTACTGCTGCACTATTACACCGCACTATTACACCGCCCAACAGGAGAAATCGTTTGAAAAAGTTCATTAGGAATTCAGGCGTCGGAGGGCCTCGCCGTGATAAGAGCGATGAAAACTGCAACAGACACGCCCAGCCCCAGGTGCTGGAGTGACTGCACAGATTTAACAGAGTGTTTTCAGCACATGTTGAGAAATGGGCAACACATTTTTTACTGGAGCCCTTTTTTCAGCATCTTTGGTCAAAAAAGCTGTCTTTATAAATAGAAATAAGTAAAACTGTGTTTCTGCTCTGTTCCCCACACAATCGTAATGGTTCTGGTTTACATTTGAGAGAACGCAGCAGCAACAGAAGACAGATGCAAGATGGAGGATGATAGCCGCTGCCGCAAACAGATGCCACGTCTGAATGTCAGAGAGTGCATTGCGCGGATTTGTGTTATGTATCCGTACAATAGGCATGAGGGTGTATATGAATGTGATATGGGCCTAAAGTGAAATACTTTGCATGAGAGATGGCTTTTTGTGTCCAGTGCATGTGCAAGTTAAGTGAATCTGGTTTAACGTAAAGGATTAGTGCTTCTTTAGTAAAAGGGTGGTTTAAACCATTATGCTGTGTGTGAGTGTGTGTGTGTGTGTGTGTGTGTGTGTGTGTGTGTGTGTGTGTGTGTGTGTGTGTGTGTGTGTGTGTGTGTGTGTGTGTGTGTGTGTGTGTGTGTGTGTGTGTGTGTGTGTGTGTGTGTGTGTGTGTGTGTGTGTGTGTGTTGTGTGTGTGTGTGTGTGTGTGTTGCTGGCTTCTTTACTCTGAGTACAATGAGTGCCCAGACCTCAGGGGTAGAAAGGCTTTAAACAAACAGAGCACAGAAAATCTGTGTGTGCGTGTATGTGTGTGTGTTTGTGTATGTGCACGTGTTGGTTTAAGCGCCTGTGCTTTGTAATGATGCATACACAAACACAATATTGTTAACAATCGTGTCAATTTACAAGCATTAATGTATGGTATGCCTCTCCGCAAGTATCCATTAAATCACTTATATGTCCTCATTTGTAAAAAGTGCCATTTTGGCTTTTTATTATTTCACTCACAGTCTCTCTCTGGGAGTTGTAGTACTTTTTTTTCAGTTGTTTATTCCATTAATAACCTCAGCGTTACTGTTCCAATTTGTTTTCCTGACCTTCAGGCAACTTACACAGCTGAAAACTCCTCACACTTTTTGGTACACAGTGCTTTGAAAAGTCAACCTGCTCATGTATTTCATTAGGACTCTTTGAGGTTTCTGAACCAAGAGGAGAGGCAGGAAAAAAGGCCAAACAAAGGGATGAGACAACACAGTGTGAAATGGGATTTGAAACCATGTGATTGTGGATCCACAGGCTGTGAACTAATGGGCTGAAGGCACCATGACGGTGTTCAGTGTGTTTCAGAGTAGCAGCATACGGCTTTTGTCCAGTCTAAATCCAATTTTACTGTTTTCGGATTTGGCATAGTTGTAATATATCTCCCCTTTTGGGCCTTTTCCCCCCATTTAATCCCAACTCCTTTTAGCAACAAGAGTGCATACAGTTTATATCAGACTCTTAAATGTGTCAATGCCATGCGTGAATGCCTGAAAAATGTGCAGAATCAAACCTCTAACCTCGACAGCATTACGCAATGAGCTGGATCCACAAAGAATAAGAACATATCTTTTCTGAGATTACACAACCCATTCAAAACACCTTTCAAAGTGACACGAATGCCTATTGGTAACATATGAACATGGGATAAATAATGCAAAACTTACTCATTGGATATTCAAGGTTTTCTTTTCACTAGGCTACTATGTAGAAACGTCATGCTTGTACTGTGAGAAAACAAGAAATGTACCATTTCAGAAGTTCTGAAAAGCATACAATAAGTGCACCAATAGATGTCCGTCAAACTGATGAAACTTCCCAGAAAGAAGGCTTGGTGTTTTTCGAAGATTCACTGTTTTTTTCATCTTAATCAATCTGTTTTACCAACCTCTGAAGTGTGTTTTAACTGTGGCACAATCGGTTCCACCAACAGCACCTTAAAAATCAAGCATTTATTTTAAGGTTTTATCACCTAATTATGTAGTTTTGAAACCCTGCAAATGTGGACACTGATACACATTAATTCATAAGTCTAACAGTTTTCCTTCAACTTCAAAGCATCTGTAAGTTTTGTGAGTTTTAATAGTGAGGCTTGTTTGGCTGCGATAGAGCTTTTTCTCACATCTTCTCAAACCACATCAGCAGTATCTCCAAACCTTTGCTTGCTTTGCTCTGTCACTTTTTCCCTCAGAGTGAAATGCCAGGTCTCTGCCTCGTGACCCCTCCTCCTGCTCTGTATTGAAGCTTATTAAAAAACGTTTCTGGGGCGTTTCTCAGCTCCAGCTGTGGGCCTCTATTGTACGCTACTTTGCAGACTATTTCCTTCCGGATTTCCAGGAAGCGAGCTCTGACATTCAAGAAGCTTTGAGAGTGCTATTAGTCGGGCTACCTGGCACAGGGAGATAGCACTGAACTCCTTCAACCCTTTGAAACGCAAGGGACCGCATACCCACAAAACATCTTAGAGCCGGAGAACTGATCGGAGGCCAGCCTCTCTCTCGCTGCGTCTTCGTGTTCACGCATCCGTGGGACCTCGCTGATGATTTCCAGATCAGTGTTTATTCTTAGAGGCTTTATGCACACCCGCACTCCTCGCTCTTTGAAGTGCGGACAGACGGAGGGGGGATGTTGGCTCGAAGCCCACAGTAGCCGTGAAAGCTTGCAGTGTTGTTATTTACGAAAAGCGTTGTTTTCCCGGGGTGCAAAAATAACCTTCCATTTGTGAGAATTTTGAATTTGGAGGTCATTAATGTTTTATAGTTTTCATGCACGCTAAAGCAGAGTGCCACGCAGAAAGGGCAATGCATTAGTTATGACTTCCTGGTTTATTGGGAAGTGATGGACAATATCACCTTCACTCACCTCTCACCAGGATTCAAAGTATTTCACGGTTGCTCCCTGGTTTATATTCCACTGAGATAGATCTGATGTCTTTGGATCTAGCTCTGGATATAAAGCCCTTCTTGTCTGACAAAGTGATTGACACCAGAGAATCCCATAAGCCCATAGGATGGTTGGTGACTTATGCCCTTGTGCGCTGGATTTTCTCTCTTTATTAAGCTTCAGTATTGGCCTTCATACAGAGTTTAACCTTATTTCTAAAATGTGTAATATTTTTAATTTCAAATTAAATTGGCTCTAAAGTTTCTGATTAAGGGTTTTCATTCATTCAGTTGCCACGTAAGAATTTCTTCAATTAATTAATCATTTTAGATAATTTTAATAGTTGTACATGCGTGTGACCATTACGGGCTAGTGTTTATTGGCCCTGTTTGTTCAAAGTGTTGTCCAAAGGGCCAGAGAGCTGATAATGTCAGATGGTGTTTAGTAACTACCCGAGAATCTGATACAAAGACTACAGTAAAGGTCACCTGATCTCACAATGATATTCCTCATGTATCTAAAACACGATAACTTTATTTAATTTGAACATTAAAGTCAAACTTCAGACAAAGTAAGGAATCCCTGCATTATGTTTCAAACGCTTCTTTTTTCAGAACCTTTTCCCTATTGTGCTTTTGGGAAAACGTGTGCTTTTTAAACCAGCAGGAAACATTATAATTAGGCTTTTTCTTAAACCAGATTTGTTGTGAGATTCCCATGCCGTAGCACAATCCTCAGTTGTCTAACTTGTACCAAAAAAGGGAGAAACATACCTTGCAGAAAATTGGCCTTTATGTTTCTGCAGACTAATGGGTTATGGCTTTTGTGTTTCCAGCAGAACTGTAATTAGCTTATAAGAGCATGTGCCTGTGTACATTTAAAGCTAAATGCAGAAAAGGAGGTGAGTTAGTGACCCGGGGGGAAGAAAGTAGACAGCGTTTTGTGGGTCTAATTGCTGAAATTGCCATTTAGCTTGGATAGTTGTTCTCTCCATTGGTTGCACATGTGGTAGGATGATTTAAGAGCCCTGTGCTGATGTAGGTCATCCAAATTAGCTGGAGTGGAGACACGAAGGGAAGCCAAATTAAGATATTTTACTGCGTATGTGTATGTGTGTGTGTGTGTGTGTGTGTGTGTGTGTGTGTGTGTGTGTGTGTGTGTGTGTGTGTGTGTGTGTGTGTGTGTGTGTGTGTGTGCACCAGATGTACTGTCAGAATGTAATGGCTGCTTGTAATGGCCTCTGAAGGCTGATAAAGTGAAGTTAAAAACTGTCAGGGTAAACAGCAACTGATATTTAGTAGCATTTTTCATTTTAGCCTGTTACATGTTTTGTAGCGTTGTCATATATTCCTCTTACTGTTGTCCCCCGTGGGCAACTCAAGGGGGTTCATGGGAGCCTGAAACTCAAAGGGATTTGTTTTCAGTGTCTCTGGCAAAGGAAATTGTAGTGTGTTTTTTTTCTTATCGGAAAACATTTAAGCACACAGTCTGCAGGAAGCCAACATGGCAATTGCACACAAAGCAGCGTGACAACAAAGGAATACACAACCATAGTGCAGATGGATTGTTTGGAGGCAAAGAAGAGAAAAACAGAAACATCCTCCATTAATTGGAATAAAAGCGAGTAAGTGCTTTTTCATCCTCGTGAAATAAAACAAATCTGGGTACAAATTGAGTGTATCCTTTTGCCAATATCATCAATATAAATACAGCCATACACAACAAGTGGTAATGTTTCAGTAGTGTTACTTCTATTTTGTGCGCATTATGTTTTTGTAAAAGAGAATATTGGTAGGGTCATAATGTCTTTGAAAGGCAGACAATTCACGCAAAGATTGAATATTTAATGTGCAATAATACTGTTCTTTATACAAATCTATAGCCAAAAGACAGTTAGCTTAGCATAGAAACATTAAAAACACTTTTTTATTTGCATGCTGTCAGACTAGCTGCTTAGTTACCCCCGTTTCCTGTCGTTATGCTAAGCTAATCTACATCTAGCTTTGTATCTGCTTTGTGTCGTTGACGGCTGTATTTCAGTGTACAGAAATAGAGGGAATATTTGTGTGTGTGGTCGTGTGTGTGGCCTAGCATTACTATACTTGTGGGGACCTAAATCTGTTTACACAGTCACGTGTGGGGACTCGCCTCCCTTATGGGGACAAATTGGAGGTCCCCATGAGGGGAATAATTAATTTTAGGGTGAAGACTTGGTAAGGTTAAGGGTAAGGGTTAGGGTTAGGCATGTGTTGGTTATGGTTAAGGTTAGGATAAGTCTCCAGGAAATGCATGTAAGGCCCCGGGCCACACGAGGACGAAAACGGCTAAACGCAAACGCAAACAAGCTTCCGTCCACACACAATATTCACCGGATAGTGTCTGTCCACACGAGACAGCTCCGTTTAGCTCCAACCGCTGGAGAAGCTACAGTACATATGCAGGAGCCTGTACGTGGCGCTGTAACTTCCTCCACAAAAGCAGCGAAGAAGCATGGTTGTCATGGTTGCCCTTCTGTTTATTCTCCGCTGTGGGGCCGAGGGAAGCGGGCAGAGTTTTTCGCCAGTCAACGTGTATTAAAGTTTAAATCTTCTGGACAAAATTATAAAAGTGCCGGTCAAAGATCTTCTTTGTTATTTATTGAGCTTTAAAACAAATGAATAATTAATCTATATAATATAATAATAAAATACATTGAGCCTCTCTTTTTCCTCCCTCTCTTCGGACAGCGTCAGTGTCTGTTTCATGCAGCAGCCGATCCAGTAATGAGTGGCCCGGTTGACAGTAAAAATAAACATATTTATAACTAGTTTAGGTAGTTTGAGAGGTGTCTCCGTCCTGTCAGATTAGACTTCACTCGCGTTTAGGTCCATATCGAGAGAAAGATAAATAATCTGAATTCAGTGTGCAGTTTACTTTGACGCGGGGGTGAGCAGCGGAGGTGGGGAGGCGGGCTATTGCCTCATCATTATCAGAAAATGATTGTATAGGGCGTACACACGGAGCCGTTTGACCCCCCAGAGCGTTGCGTATGCCGTTCTATCCACCTTGGGAACCGTTATCGTTTCCGCAGTCGTTTAGTGCCGTATTCGGTCGTCCTCGTGTGGCCGCACGGTCTATATGACACTAAACAGGAACGCAATTGCAAACGACCGTTTTCGTCCTCGTGTGGCCGGGGCCTAAATCAATGTATGTCCCCTGAAGTGATGTATACATGGTATGTGTGTGTGTGTGTGTGTGTGTGTGTGTGTGTGTGTGTGTGTGTGTGGTGTGTGTGTGTGTGTGTGTGTGTGTGTGTGTGTGTGTGTGTGTGTGTGTGTGTGTGTGTGTGTGTGTGTGTGTGTAGAGATTGGGTCCTATTCCAGCAGATAATCGCAGGTCTTTTCATAGATTCCTGTCTCATTTAAATGACAATGGGAGATCAGCGTCAATTACCACTACATCTTTGCATCATGATCCAGAGAGCTGATAAAACAGCTGGCTTTTAACCCCAGAAGATGCTGTGACATTTAATTACCTCACCTAATACTGAACATTATTTTAAAGTATAATGCTGCATTATGTTGACTCTAATCAACCCTGTCTCCTAAAAATTACGTTCCCACAGAACTAAACTGCATTCTCAATTACGTTTAGCTACAAACGTATTTACTCCCACGTTACGTTAGTTATGAACGTATCTCAAATACGTGTATTTTCTACATATCTTCTAGAAACATGTTTTCTCCCAGGTTACGTTCCTTATGAACGTATCTGAAATACGTTTATTTTCTACATATCTTTGCCATTTATTGTCTTGCTTATAATAATGATAATAGTCATTTATAAATATCATTTTAGAGCACACTTTTGAAATCGACAATCGGGCTCGATATATGGTTAAATTAAAATCAGTAGGCGAGGCTGTAATTTCGCCAGCTGTTACTCTCATGTGCGAGGCAGAACATAATAGTTTTAACATGCCAAAAAGCTGCTGTGTCGTTCATTGCACCTCAAACATTAAATCAAATCCAGAGTTACGTGTACAGGACAGTAACAGAAGAGCTCTGTGGCTTCAGGCTTGATCGCCGTTCAAATGACAGCGTTGGTTTCCCCAAAAGTGGGCGGGGCTGTAAAGTGAAGTAGATTTTACTGTCATCTATTATTCAAAACCATTCTATTTATTCTAACGTATTACATGCCAGTGTTTTATCTTTTTATTTATTTGTTTTTATTTTAAATCGTATAATGTCGGACTTTTTTTGTCGTCTTTGAGGAAAAGAAATGGGGTTTAGAGATTCAAAATACTGAAATCTATATATTTTAAAATCTCTTCCTTCTAATTTGTTATTCTTTTCTAAATAACACACTGTTATTTACTCAACAATAGCACACAATTATCCTTGTTTTTATTTATTCGTTTAATTCTATAATCTTGGGCATTTCAGCATGCTTTTTATATACCCACATGACAGCTCATTGTTATTTTGTTATTCTACTCCACTACAATTCAGAAGTTAACCTGGTATTTTTACTCCACTACATTTAGTTTAGTTACTTTGCAGATTCTGATTAATGATGTGGAATATAAACAACCCTTAAAGCAGACTTTAGTTACACCTGAATACAATTCAGGGAAGGTGATTGTCAAGTGCCAACAATCAGGAGAGATATTTGATAGTTGGTGCTTGAGAAGACTAAACATTTATCTGCAGATCTTTATAAAGTATATTCATTACTCGTTATTCTCTACTAATAGTTAATTAAAAACTGTATAATGGCTATTTTGCATATCCCTTTCAAGATTTCAAGGTTTTCTAAGGTGTATTGATCTTATACACAACTTGGGTCGCAGGTTCCTCAACAGACATCTATCAATATGTGTGTACTGTATACCTCCACCATTAAACTGTCATATTCTGCACATTTCTTATTCTATCTACATACATAAGAGTATAATTAATGTGTATAATATCATTTAAAATAAGTGTTTCAACATAGTTAACATTGCAGGAAAGCAATATTTTAGACGTTAAGTACTTTGTCAGGCTTAATATTCATCTGTAGATAGATACCCCCAGAGCTTTTTTCTTGTTTAAAAGAAGACCTTAACCTAAAGTATTTTTTAATGTGTTAATAAAGGTTAATTCGTTTTTCTGTTTTGCACATCCTCCTATTAATATCTTTGTACATCCAGCACTAAACTGTTTTATTGTAGAGATCACTTAGTATCTTCTTGACTTTTTATATTCTATATTTCTATCATTGACCTTCTACTTTCCCCCTATGAAAGTATGTACTCTTAATATTGTTTTGATCAAATAAGATTATTCAACAAAAAAAATTCAATAACGTGCTTTAACCACTAGGCGGTGCACACAAGGTACACACAGCATATTAATAATAACTTTGTATTATTAGTGTAGACACTTATGTATAACATCTCTTCAAATGTGTAGTTTTATTCATGTTTTTACATAATTTTACAGGATATTGCTATACTATTTCTCTTGTTTTACTTCTACACATTAATATCTGATTTGTAAAACATCACAGAAAGGCATAGGCTATCCGTCATTTAATAGTAAGCTATTGAAATTGTGATTCCATAGATGTGTCTCCCATCACCCAAATCCCCTGACTATTCTCTCAACTCAGTATTTACATTCTTATATTCAAAGAAAATCAGTAATATCTTTAAAAACTACAAGTCCTGTTCTATCAGCTGTGCACCGTTATGGTGTAAATATAACCTATATACCAATTGGATCAAATATAAAAGTCAGCCGAATTACTATTGATACTGCAAGGAGACGTATTTTGTGAAAAGAAATTGAAGATGTTGTTTAATTGTTGATATATCTATGATCCACGTCAAGTATTCAGTTTTGGCAGCAGTTCTCCTGTTTGTCTCTCTCTATAAATAAAGAATTACGGCAGATGTGTAATATTTAATGCAGCCGAACCGTGTATTACAATGCCGTTATGTGATGACTTCCAAAGAGAAAAGCAAGCACACTCTGAATTAGGTATTATTTTATTTTTCGTTGTCGGATATCATATCTCCATATCATATCAACACCATATCCCAGCGTGCATTGCGGCTAAAACATCCAATCAAAAAGCTTCAAGCTGAGGATCTTGGGTAATCAGTTTAGTGGGTTTGTGGTGTGTATCGCTCAAAATGTCCCGTCTGTTTCCGGTGACTTTATTTACGGCTAAAAAGCCCAAGATTATAGAATTAAATGAATAAATAAAAACAAGGATAATTGTGTGTTATTGTTGAGTAAATAACAGTGTGTTATTTAGAAAAGAATAATAAATTAGAAGGAAAAGATTTTAAAAAATACAGATTTCAGTATTTTGAGGCTCTGAGCCCCATTTCTTTTCCTCACAGACGGAAAAAAAGTCAGACATTATACGATTTAAAATAAAAACAAATAAATAAAAGATAAAACACTGGCATGTAATTTACGTTAGAATAAATAGAATGGTTTTGAATAATAGAGAGTAAATCTACTTCACTTTACAGCCCCGCCCACTTTTGGGGAAACCAGCGCTGTCATTTGAACGGCGATCAAGCCTGAAGTCACAGAGCTCTTCTGATACTGTCCTTTCTTCTTAGAGGAAGTACAGAAACACGTAACTCTGGATTTGTTTTAATGTTTGAGGTGCAATGAACGACACAGCAGCTTTTTGGCATGTTAAAACTATTATGTTCTGCCTCGCACATGAGAGTAACAGCTGGCGAAATTACAGCCTCGCCTACTGATTTTAATTTAACCATATATCGAGCCCGATTGTCGATTTCAAAGGTGTGCTATAAAATGATATTTATAAATAACTAATTATCATTATTATAAGCAAGACAATAAATGGCAAAGATATGTAGAAAATAAACGTATTTAAGTTACATTCATAACTAACGTAACGTGGAAGAAAATATGCTTCTTGAAGATATGTAGAAAATAAACGTATTTGAGATACGTTCATAACTAACGTAACGTGGGAGAAAATACGTTTCTAGCTAAACGTAATTGAGAATGCAGTTTAGTTCTGTGGGAACGTAATTTTTAGGAGACAGGGTTGCTCTAATCCATCTATCCATTTCTGTTCATCTAACTTTACAAATGATTCCATTAAAATGTTCCCTGATGATTTTTAGTGGGAGTTTCCCTCCTCTGTTCCTTCATATTGCTTCTCCTTCCTCTGAAGGGCTCTGGATTTTAGTGTGTGAGTGTGTGTTAGAGGTCAGTGGGGAGTGAGGCTCCTCATAATCCGGTAATCAAACCAGCTGCCACCCACCCAACCCCCATCCCCTCTCTCCTCATTTTCTCCTCCACATCTCTCTCCATCTTTTTCTATTTATTTAGTCTTTTCTTTTCATTTCATTGCCTGTATTGCATTTCTTTTTCTTTAACCTTCTCAATCATTTCAAATGACTTATTTTGTCTCTTTCCTTTTTTGCATTTCTTCACTTCCTGCCCTCCTTCCTTTCTGTATGTGTGTCCCTTAATGTCAACAGAACATGAGTAACACATTGCAAATGAATGATCAAACTGATTAATATCATTCACTTTGGTCACCTCGTCTAATTCTAATGCATCGATTACCATTTAATCAATCAAGTAGCCACTTCCATTTAAGTACAGTATTAGCAAATGAAAAGAAGTGAGCATTAATGATAAATTATTTACAGTAATACATCAAAAGTACATTATTATAGATCTTGTGTTCATTATATGCTCCCTCTTTATCATCCCTGGCTAAAGGCCCTCATTCTCTTCCTCATGTTTCTTCTCTTGTACCTCATATTTTGCTTCATATAGTTTTTTAAAAATATCTTTCACCCTCCATCGCCTCTGTCCGTCTTTTCCCCCCCTCACTCTCCATCCTCCATTGACACGCCCTTTTATTTCTTATTACTTTATTTCTATGATTAATCATGCCCTTTTTACTTCAAGTCCCCTCATGTTCTGTTTTCTTCCTCTTTCATGTCTCAGTCTTATCAACCTGTTCACCCTGTTTCACCTCCTCAGTGCTGCTGCAGAGAATTGCCCTCTCATGTTCATTTGTTTCTTTTATAGCTTATTAGCCAGGTTGTCGCACCAAATTGCTTTATACGGCCATAAAATACAGCCTGGCAGCGGATTGTGTTTGTATCCATTGTAGAAGAAACATGCCTTGTGTGTGTCTTTGTTGCAGATATTGTTCTGTTTGTGAGGGTTGTGACCTGCTGTGATTCGTATGAGCTCATTTTGCACAAGTCACAGGTTTCAGAGAAAAAGGAGCGCTGTGTTGAATTTGTAACCAAAGCTGAGTGTAAGGAGACGGGACAGATTATGTTTTCTACATGAGAAGGGCACTCCCCTCTCTCTCTGTCTTTGTGTGGTTTGTTCAATCAAATGCAAAAGGCATAAAACAGACTTCCTGGCTCACAAACAAATGTAGATTTCAGAGGATCAGTTTTGTCTCTCTTACTGGAAAATAAGATTATATAATTGCATTATCTTGCAAACAATGGTGAGGTGGATTTCAGAAAAGGGCTCAGCCGTCTTATACCATACATGTCTCATCCAACAACCATTTAAGAAAGTCTTCTGGATAATTGACTGTGTGCAGATGTTGACTGAATTCATAGAAACATATATATACTTCTTGTCTTCATGACAGATATTGTGGTGTGGGTAAGGTTTAATTAAGTCACCGCGTAAGTGGATGTGAGCATATAAAACGTGTGTTTTTCTGATGTAGGTCACAATGATCATGATAAATGTAAGGTGACCACTCAACTCAGTTAATATAAGGAAATTAGAGGGTCTTAAATGTTAATAGATAGTCTGTTTTTAAATAAAAACCAAAACCATAAAAAACACCTTATTTCCCAAACCATAATAATAATGCCGAAATTGACATTAAGTGCCAAATTTGGTGCCTTTTTGACCTGTTTGCCATGTGAAACTATTAGGGCCTGGACTTTAACGCGTTAATTAAGATTAATTAATTACACAAAAATTAACGCGTTAAAAAAATTAACACATTTTAATCGCACTTTAATCGCACTTATTTTTGCACAGCGGAACGTTTCTCACTGGATGAGTTTCAGGCGTACCGATTATACTGGAGCACCAACTAACGTTCATGACTTCAGCATGGGACTTCAAACAACACCAAACCACGGTGAACAATAGTCAAACATGAACGAACAAGCTGATGAGACCGCTTTGGTCGGCCCCGTGGATGGGACATTTTGTTTTAAAAAACGGACGGATGGAAGCGTCGATAAGAGCACGGTTGTGTGCAAATTATGCAAAAAAGAATTTGTATATCACCGCAGCACATCAAGCCTAAAGTATCACCTAAATGCAAAGCATGTAGCAGCTAGCGTGGACGTTAGCCCGACTCCGAGTGCAAGGAACCACACCCTGACCCAACCCACACTCAACCAGATGACTGGTTTCAGGGCCAGGATAAGTAAGTCCACGTCTGAGAAAATAACCAACTCCCTGGCTCACTGCATTGCACTCGACTGTAGACCACTTGGAGCAAAATCCATGTGAAAATTGCTTCTCACTGTTCTCAGGTCCATCCATCCATCCATCTTCTCCCGCTTATCCGTGGTCGGGTCGCGGGGGTAGCAGTTCCAGCAGAGAGCCCCAAACTTTCTTTTCCCTGGCGACATCAACCAGCTCTGACTGGGGGATCCCAAGGCGCTCCCAGGCCAGCGAAGAGATATAATCCCTCCACCTGGTCCTAGGTCTACCCCTTGGTCTCTTCCCAGCTGGACGTGCCTGGAACACCTCCCTAGGGAGGCGCCCAGGTGGCATCCTAACTAGGTGCCCGAACCACCTCAACTGGCTTCTTTCGACGCGAAGGAGGAGCGGCTCAACTCCGAGTCCCTCCCTGATGACCGAACTTCTCACCTTATCTCTAAGGGAGACACCAGCCACCCGGCGGAGGAAACCCATCTCGGCCGCTTGTATCCGCGATCTCGTTCTTTCGGTCATGACCCATCCTTCATGACCATAGGTGAGGGTAGGAACGAAAATGGCCCGGTAGACAGAGAGCTTTGCCTTCCGGCTCAGCTCCCTTTTCGTCACAACGGTGCGGTAAAGCGACTGCAATACCGCTCCCGCTGCTCCGATTCTCCGGCCCATCTCACGCTCCATTGATCCCTCACTCGAGAACAAGACCCCGAGATACTTGAACTCCTTCACTTGGGGTAAGGACTCATTCCCTACTTGGAGTGGACAGTCTATCGGTTTCCTGCTGAGAACCATGGCCTCAGATTTGGAGGTGCTGATCCTCATCCCAGCCGCTTCACACTCGGTTGCGAACCGATCCAGTGAGTGCTGAAGGTCGCAGACCGATGAAGCCATCAGAACCACATCATCTGCAAAAAGCAGTGGTGCAATCCTTAGTCCACCGAACTGCAGACCCCCCCCCCCCCACGACTACGCCTCGAAATCCGATCCATGTATATTACAAACAGGATTGGTGACAAAGCGCAGCCCTGGCGGAGGCCAACCCTCACCGGAAATGGGTCCGACTTACTGCCGAGGACCCGGACACAGCTCTCGCTTTGGGAGAGATTGGATGGCCCTGAGTAGAGACCCCCTCACCCCATACTCCCGCAGCACCTCCCACAGTAACTCCCTGGGAACTCGGTCATAGGCCTTCTCCAAGTCTACAAAACACATGTAGACCGGATTACATAACTACACGACTACACAACTCATATTATGGTCTGGCAGCTAGCACGGTTGCAGTTCACTCACAGCAGATACAAGCTTACATAATATGTGTTAATAACCCAGAGCTTAATGTATTTCCCCATCACATTATTTAAACATCAGCTTAGCGGCAGTTTCAATCGTGAGCTTCACTCCCTCTTTCACTTAATACAATATCTCACTGAATTACAGTACATTTCTTTTGAGTGCTATTAACACAAGTTTGAATGAAAACAAGTGTGTGTGTGTGTGTGTGTGTGTGTGTGTGTGTGTGTGTGTGTGTGTGTGTGTGTGTGTGTATTTGTTTCTGTTCTCTGGAGGTGGCCTACTTCAACTGTGTTGCCACTTGAATAGCCTCCAGTGTGAAATACTTTTCTTCAGCATTTATTGTAAAAAGACTTAGCAGTTATAAAAACAAGCCTGGGTCTATTTTTCTCTTTTATTTTCACAATATTTGTACGTGTGTAGATGTCAATGTGCATGTAAGACAGATGGAGTCTTACAGTTACATATCTTGTATCATTGTCCTGCACAATTTTAAACCACTTTACAGTCTCTACAGTTTAAACCCTCTCCAACATATTTCTTTATCACTTTATCTTAATGCTTCTTTACCTCCTAACCCTTTTGTCCATCCTCAGAAGCACATGTATTCAACCTTTTCCTCGATTGTCTTTTTTTAACTCTTCAGATGGCGTCTACAGCATTTCAGCCCAGTGTGTTCTCCGCGTCCTCATCATCACAGAAGACATGCTGGGCAGCAGTGTCACCGTCCGCCTGCAGAACATGTCCCAGGAGCACTTCCTGTCACCACTGCTTGGTAACTTCCTGGAGGGCGTGTCAGCAGTGCTCTCTGTGCCCGTCGAGGATGTTTTTATTTTCAACATCCAGCCGGACCTGGACGCGGCGCCGGGAGGGATCCTGAATGTCAGCTTCTCTGCTGCGTTGCCCGGCGGGGTCTTCTTCCCCTCCGAGACCCTGGAGGAGCAGCTGTATCTGAACAGGCCGAGGCTGACGTCACTGACACAGATGGAGGTTAGTTTATGTCAATAACACAGATTAAAATGGGAGAATTCATCCTTTTTTATCCCACAATATATTTATTTACATTTTTAGCAGCATACAACACAGCCTTTTACATTTAAATGATATACATACGTTACAACACAGATTCGCCCTATTAACTCACACCAGAAAGGATAAAGACAAACAAATCAAGACATGAAGTACTGAGTGGAGTAAATTAATTGTAAAACATTCAAAATGTGACATTTTTACAAGCTTGGAAACTGCATTGTTAAGGCACCTTTTAAGTGCTTAGTGTATAAGATGCATACAAAAATAAATAAAAAAAGTGGTAGAACACATTGTGCACATGCATCTCAAGACAGTCACATGAGCATATTGCATGTGCCTTGTAATAATATAATACAGATGCCATGCCAGCACCTCCATATGGCTTTAACCAGCAGTTTGCTGATATGACCACTAAATGTTCTCATGCATGAAATCACACACACCTGGACACAGCAGGCACATCAGTTACATTAGAGTACAGTACACGCTAACACACTCTCAGAGCATCTATGCACGCATGAGAGGAAGAGATGTTTCGATAGAAGAGAACAAGTGACACCTGGAGATACATATTTAAAGGCTGAATGTGTACGACCTTTGCTCAATAAGACAGTCACACAAACACACATTATCAACAACAAACTGAAGCTGATACTCTTACTGTCTTCAGAAAACACAATCGTGTGAATATATCTGATCCAGTGACCTCAACAGCAAGCTGAAACAGTCCCTCTGGAAAGTAAATGTATTTACAAAGCAAAATGATGACAAATGTACATAAAAGCAAAACAAAACCTGATAAATTAAGATAAATATTCTTGAATTACAGTATGTTAATTTAGGGCTGTAATCGGCTCTAATTGTACACCACTTCTAGTGAAATCTGGACATAGAGTGTGCAAGGAGACATTAATGGTGAAGTTTCTGAGGAGAAGAAATACCTTGAAAGACAGCAGAGTGAATTTATTATTCAGAATGACAGTGTGCTCTCAACAAATATTCTGTTATTTCTTCTTTATTCGGTTTGCCTCCACACGTAGGCTCTGTAGCCTGAGAGGCCTGACCCAGGGCAATTAAACCCAGAGGACTCAGCAGAGGTGCTGCTCTCAGTCTGTGAGACCATAACATATTCATATTTTTATTTTAATCAAGCTTCTTTCCTCTGAGCCTTGACGGTAAGAGGACAATATTTAGAGCTATATTAGTAAGCTATAAAAAAATAAAGAACTGAGAAATAATTTTGAGGAGAGCAGACATGACTTCCTGTTTGTCAGCATGCTTACTGGTATGTTTTAGTACTAGCATAACAGGTAGCCAGCGCTTAAGTGAAAGCTAGCATGCTAACATTATGTCAAGTCTCTCTAAACAATATGGAAGCTTTCTTTCCATGTTTTTACCTTAATAAGTTACGCATTTTGAGTCAAAAGTTGAACAGCTCCTGAATTTAGCAAAAAGCTAACTAGCTAATTAATTGGTTAGCATTGTCCTTTTGTTGATGCTTCTGCGTGTAGTAGCCTCATGAGATATGTTGATGTTGTGTAATTTAAACTCAATTTTGTATTTTATCTGAACAATTATTATGAAACTTGCATTTAGATGCACATCCCCCACAGACTTTGTCAAGCCTTATTCACAAACATGGCTTCTATTCTTCACCACGTACTGTATCTGTGTGGCACATTATGGATTTTTTTTCATGGCAGACATTTTCAAATGTCATAGCAGGAAAATCCCAGGTGTAATCAATAACTCTAATCAAGGCTGCAGGCAAACTTGGTGGTCCAATTTCTGGGCTATGGATACGGCTATGAGTTTCCCCTGGCAACTAAGTAGGCCTACGTGTTTTATTTTTTATATTTTTTGATTGCAGTATAATTCACTTCAATTTAAAGGTACTGCACTGCACGTCTCTTCTGTATTTTCGGTCTACTTAACATTCTATTTCACTATCTTATCTGACAGCTGTAGTAGCTACCTATTGTTTTTCACATTGAGACTTAAAAACAGATGATAAGCTTGAATTAAAAGTAGTAATCAAACTACCTATTATTACATTGCATTACATTAATTGATATTGGTTATTTAATCATAGAACAAATACATTTATTTTAATAATTTACTATAAATGAGTAATTGTACATTTGCAATACATTGTATTGGTACTTTTGCTGAAGAATTATAACACTTTTTCCACCACTGTTTGCATGGTTTACTGAACAAATCCAAATTGAAAAGATCCATTATTAATGTTAGTAGTTTCAACTGATTTTACTTAATTCAAGTCAAAGTGTGTGCTGTATGAAAAAGCGAATTGGCAGAAAGAATAACAAAAAGCACCCCCACAGCCAGAGCTACGAGTGAAAGAACTAAACTTACATGAAACTTCCGTTGGGTTGCTTTAAAGTCAAGCTTCAGTTTAATATTCACCCTGTAATAGATGTAAAACATGCGATGGAGCATTACTAACCTGACTCAGATGGTTTGTTTCACCAAACCATCTAGGAAAGCTCCATTGGAAGCCATTTGGAAAGGGCAGGCACTTTCAAAAATACTTGGCAGGTGATTGGATCAATCTGTCTATCACCTTCCATCATGGGCAGTGGCGGCGCCAGAGTATTTTTGTTGGGTAATCTATGGTAGGGCTAACCCATACAGTGGTGGGGCTCAAGTCAGTATTTGCAATGTAATTACATACACACTCCCCTTGACAGTGAAACGCCACCTGTGAGGTTTAGATTATTTCCCTGTCTCAATCCAAATTGAACTGTATGAAATAAAGCAACACACTCTCACTCCATAATCGTCCAGGAGCGACGTTTGGTCAGGGTCCCGTGGCGTGCAGTTGTGACGCTCCTAGGCTCCTTCAGCGTCATAAAGGGACGCAAATAGCTTTCAACTGATTTCAATGTATTCCCATCTGCGGCGGGATTTGACGCTCATGGAAGCACGGCATTCGTTTGTGTCGGCTAGTGCTGGAGCGACGCGTCGACTTCAAAATATCGTCGACGACATATTTCCGCGTCGACGCGTCGCTACACACACGTGGGTGTGTAAACAAAGCAACAAGCAGTTCGCAATCGCACTTCAAACACAATGGAGACTGAAACGGCTACCACCTCCTCACAGGATTGCGCACGAAGCCCTCAAACGAAAACATCTCGCCCTAGGTCTTCAAAAGCATGGGAATATTTTAAAGTTAGTCCAAAACGCAAAGATATTGTCATTTGCAGTCTTTGCCAAATGGAGTTGGCATATCACACAAGCACAACGGCTATGTTGGAACATTTAAAGCGGCAGCTAGCTGTGGTGGCTACCATTAGCAGCTAGCATTTGCTCTCCGATTTTTACATAAAAATGGAATTATGGATTATAAATTCAATCATTTTTTTATACATAGACGTTAATAACCTATCAATTAACCGATTCAGCCGCGTTTTTTCTCATTTTAATGCCATTGAACACGTCTTTTGATCAGATTGACAGCTACGGTGGTGAGACGATCTCCCTAGAAGCTCTGTAAAGGTACGTGTTGTGATGACTGTATTTGCTTCCCCTGTCACGAGTCCGGATCACTCAGTGATGATACTATATACCTACATAATCTGTGGAGTCTCAACTTTAATCGGATATCTTGTATGTGCAGCTACGATGAGTAATAAGGGTACTTTTATCTTGAGTTCTGTGCCAATGTCCGTTAGCATTTTTCGCTCATGGGTCATTTAGATGCTTCTTATGAGACTTGTGTTTTGTTTTGGTAAACATGGTTTGTATCGGCAGTTAGCTGAGATTATTTCCGTTAATCTGGTATAACACATTAATAGTTTGTTAAATATTAAGATCCCCTGAGACACAGTATTGTGAAAAAATATTTTTTTTACATTACGTTTTTTATGAATTGAACAACAGAAAAATAATCGTTAGATTAGTCGACTAATCGATCAAATAATCGCCCGATTAATCGTTTTCGAAATAATCGTTTCCCCCCAGCACTAGTGTCGGCTGCCCTTAAAGGCAATGTGAGCGTCCATTCCTATTGGATGACGGAGAATTGTACACCCGGAAGTAAGTATTCCCCTACTGTCGATTGATTTTACAGTGATATCTGCACTACTCATCGACTAAAAAACACCAGATTATCCTTGTTAATTACACAACATTGATTGGTTTAAATTGTGTGCAATGCTTTTGTATTTTTCCCCTTCGATTCTGAGAAACAACTATTTTTTCGGAGTAAAGGATGGCAGAAGATACTACACTACCCAGAATCCCCAGCTATCGTTTAGGACTACACCATCTGCTCTGTTTGACAAGCCCCGTGATTAGTTCTCAAGCTCTGTGATTGGTTGACCTCCAACTGCATTCCATTCATTCCAATGGCTGGCGTCTATGTCACGTGATCTTCAAATTTCTCCCTGCAGAAAAAAAAAACATGGCCGAACTTCGTTTTATTCTCGGTGGAAAATGCCTATTTAAAGTTACTTTGGCCATTAAAATGCATTTTGATGTCATTTGATGCGAGAAATATGAGTTGTTATTTCAGATTATGTGTGCAGTGGATGCACATGATCTTTAGTTTGCTAGTTATTACGAAGATTACTTCAGGAAATTGCGTCCATAGAACGTTTTCATTGTTACCAAGGTGGTTGCTAGGGACGCTGCTATCGATATTATTTCTGTTATGTTGTGTAACTGTTTAATGGTGTTATCTTTATTGCTACCCCCTTCCCCGTCAATGTATAGTGTTGGTCCACTGCGCAAACGTATTAGTTTAACAAAATCCGCATCAAAAGATACGTTATTTTCCCCTGTGCAATTTCAGTCTCACATCTCACAGCACATCGTCATTAACAAATACCGGAAACAGACCGAAAACATTTTTTAAAAAAAAGAATACTTTATTCCGAGTGTGCTTGCTTTTCTCTTTGAAAGTCATCACATAACGGCATTGTAATACACGGTTCGGCTGCATTAAATATTACATATCTGCCGTAGTTCTCTATTTATAGAGCCCTGATGAGAAGACTTCTAGACAAACATGAGGAACTGCCGCCAACACTGAAAACGAGACGTGGATCATAAATATATCGGCAATTAAACAACATCTTACATTTATTTTCACACAATACGTCTCCTTGCAGTATCAACACTAATTCGGCTGACTTTTATATTTGATACAATTGGTAGATAGGCTGTATTTACACCATAAAGGTGCACAGCTGATATAAAGGGACACCTAGTGGTTAAAGCATGTTATTGAATTTCATTATTTTTATTATTAGATATTAATAGGATCCCTATAAAGTATATTCATTACTCGTTATTCTCTACTAATTAAAGACTGTATATAATGACTATTTTGCACATCCCTTTCAAGATTTCAAGATTTTCTAAGGTTTATTGACATATCCACAAACGGTGTAGTTATGCATTGAATGAAAAACTTAGGTCAAGACATCTATCAATATTTGTGCATACGTCCAGCAATGTTAACTATGTTGAAGCACTTATTTTAACTGATATTATACATATGTATTATACTCTTATAAGATGTATGTAGATATTTAATCTCCGGCCTTGTCAGGTATTGAACAATCAATAAATAAAGAACACAGAATTGTTGAATATAAAACACAGAATTTGTGTGATTATACTAAATGATGTAAATAAACACCACTGCATATTTAACTGTTGCACATGCTGATGTAACGCAAATGTTCCAACTTGGGATCAATAAAGTATATCTTATCGATATTTTATCGATCGCTAATGCCATATTTGCAAAATGTGCCTCTGAACCTTGACAAGTGCATGTTTCAGGCTTATCAATTAATGTAATGTAATGTTATCAATTAACAACAGGAGGGGTCACAAACATAAGACCAGCTGTTAAATAAAGCTCTTCTGACCTTAGCTGGCATGTGGGTATATATATTAATGGTGGGCACAAGCAATTTTCAGCCATTTATTAATTATATGTTTTAAATTTGAGTGTTTCCTATCCCCTAAACCTCCAGGGATGTACACAGTTTAATACTGACAACTTCTTATTATGGGAAATACGGAAACGTCTTTTAAAACTACAACTCCCAGTAGAGACGTGCCATAGATAGAGAACATGTTGCGAAACACAATAGCCAGCATGTGTAGTTCTGGGGACGGGGTGGACCCGTTCAAATCCAGTTTTGGACAGTCTGCCGTGGTTCCATCCCATTTCAAGTGCTGTTCGACGCTCGGCGTAACCCTCGGAGCACACTCTCCAATCACAGAGCTTGAGGACTATCACGGGGTTTGTCAAGCGAAGCGGAGAGAATACTTACTTCCGGATGTAATATTCTCTAAAGCAAATGAGCTGCTCCGACCCTCGGTCCTGACGGACTCCAACTTGTGTTTATTAATCAAACAAATTAATAAACAAGGATAATGTGTTATTGTTGAGTAAATGGAGAATTGCACAGGGGAAAATAACGTAGGCAATCTATGCCACAATTTTAGATGCGGATTTTGTTAAACTAATAGGTTTGCGCTCTGGACCAACACTATACATTATATACACTATACAGGGGGTAGCAATAAAGATAACACCATTAAACAGTTACACAACATAACAGAAATTATATCGATAGCAGCGTCCCTATAGCAACAAGTAACAAGTAGTTAATAATAATAAAAGACATTAAGAAAAAGGCATTTTAAACAGTCATTAAAAAGCAACACAATCTACCTGCATTGCATTACTCTAAACGTGTAATAACGTGCTTTAACCAGTAGGTGGTTTGGGTTAAAAAGCTGTCAAGTTTACAGTGTTAACAAAATAAAATATACTGCTGTTTCTGGTTTAGTTTACAACGGATATATTTAGTGATTGTTTTAATATTTGTAACACAAAAGCGATGGAAAAAACCCACAGCAACACAGAAAAGATGGTCTTAACATGACCCAGCGGTCTAGTAGTTAAGAAAAAAGAATAATATCAAAACAAAATATTAATTAACTTTATTGTGAAATTCAAACTGAACGGTAAAAGAATAGTTTCCGGTCTATTCTGAGCCCGATCTCTGTAGATAAATAAAAATAAAGAACTATGACAGATGTGTATCTTTAATGCAGCCGAACCATTTATTACAATGCATTCATGTGATGACTTTCAAAGAGTAAAGCAAGCACTGCTGAATAAAGTATGATTTTATCTTTTACGAAACGTTTTTTTTTAATATGGAATGCAGTTGGAGGTCAACCAATCACAGAGCTTGAGAACTAATCACGGGGTTTGTCAAATAGAGCACATGGTGTAGTCCTAAACGATAGCTGGGGATTCTGGGTAGTGTAGTGTCTTCTGCCATCCTTTACTCCGAAAAAATATTTGTTTCTCCGAATCGAAGGGGAAAAATACAAAAGCATTGCACACAATTTAAACCAATCAATGTTGTGTAATCAACAAGGATAATCTGGTGTTTTTTAGTTGATGAGTAGTGCAGATATCACTGTAAAATCAATCGACAGTAAGGGGAATACTTACTTCCGGGCGTACAATTCTCCGTTATCCAATGGGAATGGACGCTCACATTGCCTTTAAAGGTCACATGTCATGGTCCTTTCTACTGATCATAATACCATTGTTGAGGGATATTACAATAGAAAAATACTGTGCAATTTTCCAAACTCACATTGTTTCGCATACAGCATCTCTGTAAACTACGTGTATTCACTCTCTCCACTAAACGGCCCGTTGGAGCTCTTGCCCCCCTCCCTGTGAGCCCAGTGTGCTCCGATTGACCAATCCACAGACTTCCTCACACATACACGCAGCTCAGCTGATGTCTCCTCCGGGCTGCTGCTGATAACAGACAGTTGCGATCGCGGCGAAATTCTCTCTGCAGACCCATTCTCACAGCGTTTATCAACCTTTTTCTTCTCAATATCAAGCCACACTTATTGTTTTTACTTCGGCTGAGACTTTGTGTGTGCTCGGGGTGATTCACAACGTCCGATTGTTTCACGTTGTGAATCGCGCTGAGCTCCGTGGAAGTGTGATTTCCTTGTTTAGCGATACACAGCGAAACACAGCCAAACTCACCCTGAGCACACACAGTCACAGCCGAAGTAAAAACAATAAGTGTGGCTTGATATTGAGAAGAAAAAGGTTGATAAACGCTGTGAGAATGGGTCTGCAGAGAGAATTTTGATCCCAACTGTCTGTTATCAGCAGCAGCCCGGAGGAGACATCAGCTGAGCTGCGTGTGTGTGAGGAAGTCCGTGGATTGGTCAATTTGGACCAATCAGCGGGGGCTTAACGTAACGGCTCCGCGGACTTAACGTAACGGCTCCACGGATTGGTCCATTTCGTTCCGGTTACAACATGACGTCCTGATGTACCCGGAAGAATCAAATGGATGATGACGTTTCACCAACGAGGCGTTTTGGGGAGTTCCTCTCTGTGTTAGAGTTTTACTTGCTACAGGGTGTACTTTGAGGGTTTAGACTCTGCACACCGTTTACATGCATAAAAACCTTCATAACACACAAGGTAACGGGACAAGCATGACATGATGTCACCTTTAAGGGCAGCCGACACAAACGAATGCTGTGCTTCCATGAGCGTCAAATCCCGCCGCAGATGGGAATACATTTAAATCAGTTGAAAGCTATTTGTGTCCCTTTATGAAGCTGAAGGAGCCTAGGAGCGTCACAACTGCACGCCACAGGACCCTGACCAAACGTCGCTCCTGGACGATTATGGAGTGAGAGTGTGTTGGTATAGGCACATTTGTCTTGTAGTAAATAAAAAGGGCGACCTGGAGCTAATCCTGCAATTTCCTCACAGGTGAAAAAGTTGACATGCTGAAAACCCAACACCTGGTCTGGGGGGATTCTCCCCCAGGAGATTTTTTGAAATACTAACATAAAATACACAGTAAAGTAAAATAAATAAATCTATCACTACACTACGATTTAAAAAAATGAATGCCATTTTTGTTTTTAGTTACATTGTTCTGAAAGCTGAACCTGCTGCTCCTCACAGAGAGAAGAGGGAAGAGGCTGTGAATTATTATACATGGTGGATAAGGGTGGATAGCCCCCATTGTTCTGTGTGTCAAAATGAAAGACAGCCCACACACCTATCAATCATCAAACCGTGGGGTCTTATTTCATTACGTGTTGATTTCTATCAACAGGTAATGTTGTATCGATGTATATAGAGATGTACTACAGCAAAAGTCATGGTAGCCTTCCTGCAGACCTCCACTCTCAGGACACCTCCACTGTCAGTACAGGAAGTGACGATTCTGACGAACACGTTTTTTCCCCCGCTCACGGCCTGTGTCCAGCCCCCCCCCCCCCCCACTCATCCATATATTAACGGATTTTGACAATTTTTGTTGCATTTTTCTCCTCTCCTCTCACTGATCGAATGGCAAATGTGACCCACTGTCGTAGGGCCTCCGCGCCGGCCCGGCCTAGTACCGGTGCTCTGGCGGTCAGTTCCTCCGAACTGCGGGTTCGACTCTGATGGCCGGGAGGGTGTGCTGCGTTCGGCTGGGGGACTTCCCCCACTCTGCGTGTCTCTTCCTTCCCGAGCCGGCTGATATGAAGCGTGACCAAGACGCACCGTCAAGGGGTCCCACGGGTCCCGCAGCGGGGTGCAGGTTCCCAGCTGGAACCTCCCCACCTCCGCCGCGGTGCACCAGGCAAACACGGTTGTTTCTTGAACCTTCCACTGTTGTCTAGCGGGTGTAACTAAAGTACAAGATGTCATATTTATATATATATATATAAATAAATAAATATCTATATATAGATAATAAGTGTCAGTGCGATTTTATGTTGTATTAGCGTGAATTTCCTGTTCGGAAAGTGGTGCTGTACTGAGAGTAAACAATACAAGGTGTCCCTATTTTTATATATATCTATATATACATTATGTATATAATAAGTGTCAGTATGATTTTATTTTGTATTTGCGTGCATTTCCTGTTCGGAAAGTGTCGCTGCGGCTGTACTGATAGTAACTACAATACAAGGTGTCCGTATATATATATATATATATAGATATATACATATGTATATAATAAGTGTCACGATCCGTCACGATCCGATTTTAGTTTGCGTGCATTTCCTGTTTGGAAAGTGGGGCACTATACTGATAGTGGTGATTTTATTTTGGAATTCTTAGCGTGCACTTCCTGTCCTGAGAGTGGAGGTGTCCTGTCAGGACACCTCCACTCTCAGGACTCAAAATAAAATCGCCACTATCAGTACAGTGCCACTTTCCGAACAGGAAATGCACGCTAATACAACATAAAATCGCACTGTCACTTATTATAGAGAGAAACAACCATGTTTGCCGGTTGCACCGCGGCGGAGGTGGGGAGGTTCCAGCTGGGAGCCTCCACCCCGCTGCGGGACCCGTGGGACCCCTTGATG